>NC_058086.1:12373115-12673115 GCF_014858855.1 Bufo gargarizans
TTCTCTATCTCTGAATGGACGTTTCTTAACAACGGGGGGTTGGGGGGGGGGGGGTGTATGTCAGCCCCAGTTACAAGAGAAATCAATAGTGAAAAAAGTGAAGTTAAATGTCCCCCAGAGGTTTTGTATGACCTTATGGGGAGCGCAAATGTAAAATAAAAAATGTAAAAATAAAGTGTTAAAATAAAAAAATTTAAAAAAGTTTCACATGTAAAAAAAAAATAATAGAAATAAATAAACAAAATAGACATATTTGATATTGCCGCGTTCGTGACGGTCGGCTCTATAAATATATCACATGATCCACCCAGTCCGATAAACACCATAAAAAATAAAAACTGTGTAAAAAAAGGCATTTTTGTCACCTTACATCACAAAAAGTGCAACACCAAGTGATCAAAAAGGCGGATGTCCCACAAAATGGTACAAATAAAACTGTCACCACGTCCCGCAAAAAATTAGCCCCTACATAAGAAAATCATTTCAAAAATTAAAAAACTATATTTCTCAGAACATGGACACATTAAAACATAATTTTTGGTTTAAAAAATGCTATTATTGTGTAAAACATATAAAAAATGTCACTTGACTTAACCCCTCAGGTGAATGCTGTAAAAATAAATAAAAACTATGCTAAAGCCAAGAATTTTGGGGTCACCTTGCCCCATAAAGTGTTATAATGAATGATCCAAAAAATCATATTGTAATGCAAGGCACCAACAAACAGACCAGTGATGAAAGCAAAAAGGTGTTTATTCACCAGAAACATAAACGTCCAGGACACTTGCTGGTAACAAGGAATAATAACAAAAAACCAGGCAAGGAGATTCCAGGAATAGTCCCAACCAGTGCTGAATGATGCTGTGCACTTGGCAGTCGAGTCACTTCAGATCTTGGGTCCGCTGTAAAGGACAAAGTTCCTGGCAGTCTTCAGTCACTAGGAGTTGTGACCTATACCTGGTTGAGGGAAAATAACAGTGGGCACTGATCACCCTGAGAGACCTCCTTTTAAATGCCTGCTGACCAATCCCAGGGTGCCAAGTGTCCACTACCATAGGTGAACAAATTGCCCTGCACCTGAGTACAAGGCCTAAGGCAATCACAAGTTGATTAACCCATGGCTGGCTCCCTAATCCACTTTGCTCTTGTGAGTCAGTATAATATGCGCCACTGGTCGACGAAGTTCATAAGAAGCGCATACTCGCGACCGTGTATCCCTTTGCGAACCTGCCCTCGTGCGTAGGCACGGACGCATGATTGACTCAGCGCGAGTATGCGAGCGCGTGGACCCAGATGCGGAAACGGAAGTCGCAGGAGACACCGGAGACAACCCTGGCCGCGGCGTCTTGTCACTCGCCTGGCCACTCTGTCCCCGGGACTCCGACGGTCCTCCCCTCCGATGTCCACGCGAACGCATCTCCGCACTGGCTCGCAAAGGGGTCAGCGCTGGTGCATCAGAGACACGCATAACCTGTCCCGCAACTCCACGAGGACCCCTCTTGGTTCCCCTGGAGTGCAAAGCAGGTGAGGATCTTACATTACCCCCCCCTCGAGGAGGCGGCTCTGAAGACTCCAAGCAAGCTTTCCCCGGATTATCCCGGTGAAAGGCTGCCACCAACTCATCCGCATGCACCTGGCGAGCAGGTATCCAACATCTCTCCTCTGGACCACAACCCTTCCAGTCCACCAAGTATTGAAGAGACCTTTGGACAAAACGAGAGTCCAAAATTCTGTTCACTTCGAACTCCGGTACCCCTTGGACCTCCAGCGGGGATGGGGTCTGAATGAAGGGAGCGGAGTCGGCTGCCGATTTGAGAAGTGAAACATGAAAGGTGTTCACTCCTCGGATCGACGGTGGAAGAGCAACCTTGTACGTAACTCGGTTGATCTTTTGTGTCACTGGGTATGGGCCAATGAATCGAGGACCCAACTTGGAAGATGGCTGACGCAGCGGAATGTTCCGGGTGGAGACCCACACCTGATCTCCCACCTTAAACTTTTGCTCTACGGTGCGATGACGATCAGCAAATTTCTTCTGTCGCACCACCGCAGTGCGGAGATTCCGCTGGGCCGACGACCAAATGGGACGTCTATCCTTGAACCACTGATCCACCACCGGTGAGTCAGTGGAGGGTCCGGCCAAAGAAGAGAGTCTTGGATCCCTGCCCCCCACGCACCTGAATGGAGACATCTTAGTGGAAGCATGCTCAGAGTTATTATAAGCCACCTCCGCAAAGGGTAGATACGCTGCCCATTCCTCCTGGCAGTCTGACACGAAGCACCAGGAGATATTGCTCCAGGGTCTGGTTAGTCCTTTCCGTCTGACCGTTGGTCTCTGGGTGAAAACCAGAAGAAAAAGACAAATTAATACCCAATCGGGAGCAGAAAGAACGCCAGAAGCGGGAGATGAATTGCACTCCTCTGTCTGAAACAATGTCATCCGGCGCTCCGTGTACTCGCCTGGCCACTCTGTCCCCGGGACTCCGACGGTCCTCCCCTCCGATGTCCATGCAAACGCATCTCCGCACTGGCTCGCAAAGGGGTCAGCGCTGGTGCATCAGAGACACGCATAACCTGTCCCGCAACTCCACGAGGACCCCTCTTGGTTCCCCTGGAGTGCAAAGCAGGTGAGGATCTTACACATATGTACCCAAAAAATAGTACCAATAAAACTGACCCCTTATCCCCTAGTTTCCAAAATGGGGTCACTTTTTGGGAGTTTCTACTGTAAGGGTGCATCAGGGGGGCTTCAAATGGGACATGGCATCTAAAAACTAGTTCAGCAAAATCTGCATTCCAAAAACCATGTGGCGCTGCTTTTCTTCTGCACCCTGCCGTGTACCCTTACGTCAGTTTACGACCACATGTGGGGTGTTTCTGTAAACCGCAGAATCAGTGTAATAAATATGGAGTTTTGTTTGGCTGTTAACCCTCGATGTGTTAAAGAAAAAAATGGATTTAAAAGGAAAGCCTGCCCAAAAAGTTAAATTAAAAAATTTAATCTCCATTTTCCTTTAATTCTTGTGGCACGCCTAAAGGGTTAACAACGTTTGTAAAATCTGTTTTAAGTAACTTGAGGGGTGTAGTTTCTACAATGGGGTCATTTATGGATGTATCCACTGTAAGTTTCACAAAGTGACTTCAGACCTGAACTGTTCCTTAAAAAGTGGGTTTTGGCAATTTCCAAAATGATGCCAACATAAAGTAGACATATTAGGAATGTTAAGTAATAAATATTTTATGAGGTATCACTTTCGGTTTTAAAAGCAAAATTGAAATGTTGAAAATTGCTCATTTTTAAAAATTTTGGGTACATTTGGGATTTTTCAAAAATAAAGGTGAAATATATTGACTCAAATTTATGACTATCATGAAGTACAATGTGTCAATAGAAAACCATCTCTGAATGGCTTGGATAAGTAAAAGCGTTCCAAAGCTATTACCACGTAAAGTGAGATATGTCAGATTTGCGAAATTAGGCCTGGTCAGGAAGGGGGCAAATGGTCCGGATGTGAAGTGGTTAAAGAGGTTGATGACCTATTCTCAGAATAAAAGAGTGTAGAAGAGTATTTAAAAAATAAAATGCTGATTTGTTCTTTCCTCTTTAATTATTATATCAGTTATAGGCATAGTTAACATATACAAAGCCATTGTTCTGTCAGATGACCACCAGACCAGAGTAGTTAACTCACAGGACATGCGTACTGCATACTGAAAATCCATAGAAAGAGTGTCTGAACAGTATAAAACTTTGTGTACAAAGACAAAAACTCAGCTCCAATGAGAACATCATCCAGGTAGGATGTTGTAGGTCGCTATCTCTCTTGTATTATCATGGGGTCTTAGCTATATGCTACGTGGGTAGCGTGGCGACAGGAGCTCCCCCATTGTGTTGGAGGCCAGGTGATTGATTATTATTTACCTTCTCTATTCTGTATGTGATTTGTCTGTTTTACAACATGCGTTCCAAATTATTGTGCAAATTGGATTTACGCGTCATAAAGCTGTAATTTTCTTTCAATTAAAACGCACACATGGTATGGTGTCTCAGGGCTCTTTGGATCATTGAAATCAATCTCAAACACCTGTAATAATTAGTTTGCCAGGTGAGCCCAATTAAAGGAAAACTACTTAAGAAAGACGTTCCATATTATTAAAGGGAACCTGTCACCCAAAAATCGCCTATTAAGCTGTTTACAGTACCTTATAGTGCTGTATAGTCGTTTCCTGATGCACTTTTTGTTAGTTTTGCAGCATGTATGCTCAGTCAGAAATCGATGTTATATTCAGCTGCTGCCCCGTGCTTCAAGTCAGGCTTGAAGTCACGGGGGCAGCGGCCTCGGCGTCTTACATGGCCCTCTCCCCGCCCCCTGCCTCTGTGACTGACAGCCGAAATCCGATTCCGGGACCGCGCTCAACGGCCGCATGCGCAGTAAAGGGCGGCAGGAGCGCGGTCCCGGCTGCCGCGCGTACTACGCGCCGTCTTACTTTCGCCGCACTGCGCATGCGCCCGACATCCTGTATCAAACGCGCCCGCGCCAGGGAACCTGTCACCCAAAAATCGCCTATTAAGCTGTTTACAGTACCTTATAGTGCTGTATAGTCGTTTCCTGATGCACTTTTTGTTAGTTTTGCAGCATGTATGCTCAGTCAGAAATCGATGTTATATTCAGCTGCTGCCCCGTGCTTCAAGTCAGGCTTGAAGTCACGGGGGCAGCGGCCTCGGCGTCTTACATGGCCCTCTCCCCGCCCCCTGCCTCTGTGACTGACAGCCGAAATCCGATTCCGGGACCGCGCTCAACGGCCGCATGCGCAGTAAAGGGCGGCAGGAGCGCGGTCCCGGCTGCCGCGCGTACTACGCGCCGTCTTACTTTCGCCGCACTGCGCATGCGCCCGACATCCTGTATCAAACGCGCACGCGCCCGGGCGCGGGCGCGTTTGATACAGGATGTCGGGCGCATGCGCAGTGCGGCGAAAGTAAGACGGCGCGTAGTACGCGCGGCAGCCGGGACCGCGCTCCTGCCGCCCTTTACTGCGCATGCGGCCGTTGAGCGCGGTCCCGGAATCGGATTTCGGCTGTCAGTCACAGAGGCAGGGGGCGGGGAGAGGGCCATGTAAGACGCCGAGGCCGCTGCCCCCGTGACTTCAAGCCTGACTTGAAGCACGGGGCAGCAGCTGAATATAACATCGATTTCTGACTGAGCATACATGCTGCAAAACTAACAAAAAGTGCATCAGGAAACGACTATACAGCACTATAAGGTACTGTAAACAGCTTAATAGGCGATTTTTGGGTGACAGGTTCCCTTTAAGCAGGCCATAGGTTTCAAGCAATATGAGAAAGAAAAAGGATCTCTCTCCTGCCGAAAAGCGTCAAATAATGCCTTGAACAAGGTATGAAACCATTAGATATTTCACGAAAACTTAAATGTGATCATCGTACTGTGAAGATTTTTGTGGCTGATTTAGAGCATAGACAGGTTCATGCAGACAAAGGCATAATGAGGAAGGTTTCTACCAAATTAATTGGATAAAGAGAGCAGCTGCTGAAATGCCATTACGAAGCAGCAAACAGGTACTTGAAGCTGCTGGTGCCTCTGCAGTCCTGCAAACTTCAAGGGTAGGAACTCCAAAGGCAGTTGTGCATAAACCTACTATTCAGCCACCCCTAACCAGTGCTGACAAGTAGAAACGGTTGCAGTGGATCTAGACATACAGTCGTGACCAAAAGTTTAAGACCACTTGAAAAATGGCAAAAAAACATATTTAGCATGGCTGGATCTTAACAAGGTTCCAAGTAGAGCTTCAACATGCAACAAGAAGAAATGGGAGTGAGACAAAACATTTTTTGAGCATTCAACTTAATGAAAACAACGAATAAACTGAAACAGGCTGTTTTTCAGCTGATCAAAAGTTTAGGACCACATGCCTTTCAAAGGCCAAATCTGTGCAAAGATGTGGATTCATTGTCATTTTCTGTCAGGTAGTCACACGTTGTGATGGCAAAGGCGAAAAAACATTGGGACAAAACTGAACTGAAGAAAACGGAATGCACCAAAATGCATTCCGTTCCGTTTGGTTGCGCTACCATCACAGACAGAATAACGCTGCAAACATGAATATGTGAAAGTTATTGTTTTAAAGGGGTTGTCCAAGTTTTATTTTATTCTTTGTATGTTTTTAACTAATCAAATGTAAGGGGTTTACAATTCACTTACTTCACCTGCAGTGGGTCCCTTCTCAGATTTCACTGAGGGTAACATGACCTGTGATGTTAGCTTCTCTTCCTACTCTGATGTTTTGTGCACAAGCCTGAGCAGCAGAACAGGCCCCCCATTGTCTGATGAACGTAGCGTCGAGAGATGTGGCTGGAGGACCTCAGATTTCCCGGGGTCCGTCCACCAGCCAGCGCTGCTCCCTGCTGCTCTCATAGAAGTGAATGGGAGCACATCGTGCACGCGCGGCCTCTGCTCCCATTCATTTTTATGGGGCAGACAGAAATAGCTGAGCCAGTGCTTGGCTATTTTTGTCGGCCCCATAGAAATGAATGGAGGGTGGCTGTGCCTCCGTTCATTTCCCCCGCTGCGTTCTCATTGTAGCCATATGCCCCCATTGTCTAAGATGGCAAAACCCCTTTAAGAACATAATTTATATTAGAGTTTGGACTGTTATCTAGTCTTGAACAAAGCGAAGCATTCGAATCGGAATTCAGTCCAAAGTTTAGGAAAACTTTGATTCGCAACCAAGCCAACTTTCCTTGCACTTCGTGGTGAGAATCATGTTTTCCTAAAATAGTGGCTACACGTGTTACAAGTAAAAGTAAGAAGCCTGGGAATGCTGTGCAGCCAGCCAAACCTCAGATATCACAGCCCGATAAAAGCCTCATCCCACGCAGTCTCCGCCATTGTCCTGTAAGCTGAGCATAGGGAGAGACATGGCAAGCACTCATGCACTAGGGACAGTGTTGCTGCAATAATTCAGGGGCCATGTTAAATCCATTCACCATGTTCGGCATCTGGTTTTAAACCAAATAATATTAAAAGCAAAATAAAATTAGGTTCCCAGACCTTATGGAGGAATTATGGTCATCCCTGATATAAACCTCTCAATTGTATTGCTTTGGGGAAGGTTTTCCTGCCTAAATGCTGTGTACCATCCCTGGTACCATCACACAGGAGGACAGGGGCTGCTGCATAAATGCTCCAGCTCCCCAGATCCCTGCTGGGGGAAGCCAGAGCACACCCGGATGACCACTGCATCTGAAGGGTTACAAGTCCATGACCGCATTACCACCAGTCACAGACATTAGTGCCGGGTGTCTGCTCTTAAAAACAGTGCGTGCATGCGCCAGTGGGCCTCATTTTGTCACATTCATGACAAATTAATCCGCAATGAATCAAATTTCTTCTGTAACGTTGATGAATTTTTCAAAGCATTGCACATCTCTATTGCTATCTATTCAATCTATCCTTCTTAGGCTACATTCATACGACCGTGCTGTTTTTTGCGGTCTGCAAACCACGGATCCGCAAAAAACGGAAGCCGCCCATGTGCCTTCCGTAATTTGCAGAATGGGCGGCCCATTGTAGACATGCTTATTCTTGTCCACAAAAATGGGACAAGAATAGGACACGCTATATTATTTTTGCGGGGCCTCGGAACGGAGCAACGGATGCTGACAGCACACAGAGCTGCAAAAACTGCGGCTCGGATGCGGACAATAACTACGGTCGTGTGCATGAGGCCTTATCTGTACATTAAGGGTTTACTTACACAACCGTATGCATTTTGCGATCTGGAAAATGCCGATCCGCAAAAAATATGGATGACTTCCGTGTTGCATCCGTTTTTTTTTGCGGATCCAAAACGGCGGCTCGGATGCGGACCCAAACAATGGCCGTGTGCATGAGGCCTTAGTCAGTATTTATAGTCTGAGGGAATGGGCCACAAGGTAAATCATACCTGACGTTAACTGTGTGTATGTGCAGTTAATCGTGTTATTCATCCTTTTTTATGCATTATAATAAATAAGCTTCATGTTATGGATTAGCAGAATTTTGGTTCTGCGGTATGACAGTCAGAAGCAACTCACATTGTTTATGCAGAGAAAGGGGTGGAAGAAGGAAGGGGAGGTGGGGGTGGTAGTAAGATCGAGCATTTGCTGCCAGGTAACTAAACAGACCTTCTTTCCATCATAGCAAGCCCTCTGTGGTTCTGAATTAGAAGGCAGAAGCCAGTATATTACAGTATACCGCTATGGTAATGTCATAAATGAGGAGGACATAGTAGAAATTAGTAATGAGCGTCAGGGGTCATATTCAAATTTGTGATATTTTGCAAATATTTCGTAGAATATTTGTTGAATATTCGCAAATTCGAATATTCGTTATATTCTACTATTTTTTACTTGAAAAATCGACAAGGTAATGATCGAGTAATATTTGAATATTACGTGATCAATACAGGCGTGGGTTAAAAACAAATTTAGTGCTATATATTTGTTTTTTAGAATATTCGTCATTTTTTTCCATCTGAAGTCATGATTCCTCCCTGCCTAAGTAACTTAAGCAGGGAGGAATCATGACTTCAGATGGAAAAAAATGACGAATATTCTAAAAAACAAATATATATAGCAGGGATGCTCAACCTGCGACCCTCCAGCTGTTGTAAAACTACAACTCCCAAGATGCCGTTCTGTAGGATGATAGCTGTAGGCTGTCAGGGAATGATGGGAGTTGTAGTTTTGCAACAGCTGGAGGGCCGCAGGTTGAGCATGCCTGATATAGAGCAATATAGCTAATAGAATGTTCGATATAGCGAATATATAGCACTATATTCAAAATATTCACGAATCCTCGAAGTTGCGATATTAAAGATAAATATTCGTAATTCAAATATTTGCGCTAAACACTAGTACAAATATCTAATTGTAAAGCATTTCCATGGCCCTGGGGCTCTATCCAGAATGTCAGCCATTCCTTCCAAATCAGTAAATTTTGAAAATTTGTAACAGTGGTTCTTCTTCCAAAAGTGGACCGCCTTCTAAAAATACAAAATCATTGAATGCAAATATGGTATTCATAGGACTGGATCAAAGCAAATACCCAATTCTACCTTTTGTAACCATTTGTGACATAAAGAGGTATTTATGCCACATTTGTCGTTTACAAAAGTTGCAAATTATGGTATATATTTGGACCATAATTTGTGGATTTCTGAGCTACTTTCCATTTTTCTAAGGTGGTGAGAAAATGGAGGTGCTTAGTAGGAGGGGCAAAGCCTATCACAGCTCACCAGACTTACTATAACTTATACCTGTAGACTGTGGCAGAAAGTGGCACCTCAGAGACCTAGAGCAGGAAATTAGGAGGAACTACAAGTTGGCATGGAGGCACATCGCACCCTCCTCATAGAACTTACTAACAATAAATAAGACACCACAATCAGGGTTGGATAAACAATGGCCGCAATGCTTTATTATGGGTTACCTTAATTAAATTAACACCAGAATAAATTATCGTAAATATTTAAATAATTATAAATACTTCTCCAATAAATAATTAATTCAATAACCCATAAGCATAATCAATTAATTAGAACTACATCCACCCAGCTACACTGAGTGATTCTGCCCCACTAAACTTCTTTTTTTTTTTTAAAGGGGGAGGGCAGGGCGATGATCCTCTTCTCTCTTCAGACTGCACACGAACCACCGGAGCAGCTGCAATATAAAGGGGACAAGAGTCCCGCCGCAATCACCAGAACAAATCACATCTCTGCAATTCTCCCCCAGCAACCGCTCTCCACCAATCAGCTTCCAGGATTCTTCAGCCAGCCAACATCCAAGAACTGGAAAAAAACGGTTACCTCAGAACACCTTTACAGGTACCCTAAAACAAAAGAGCGGGAAAAGAGAGATACGAGGGGGGGGGAGAGGAGGCACTACCTATATACCTATATACCTATATATATATATATATATATATATATATCTGTAATGACCGGCAACACGCACAGGGAGGAAAAAGGGAAAGTCCTGCCCAAGGGAGAGGGAAAGGTGGTGACCCCTAACTCTCCTTGCGGCTGGCACCTGACTGCCCTGACGTCCCTAGACGGGTTCCTCACCCGTGCGGCGATCACGTGCCTAAACCCTGGCTTTCCCTGAAATGAACCCTAGATAATGAACGGGCCGGTGGGATCGCTAGTCCTCACCACTGCACTAAGAGGGAAACACCAGGGAGAGGACAGACAAACACAGACAAACACAAACACCCAGGTGGACGACAACAACTGTCCACAAAGGTCCAACAGGAATCCGGAGGGTAGCGTTCTAAAGCAACAAGAAGAGAACACAGCAACACAGCTCCAGTGGGTCAGAATAGATGTCCAGGCAGGAAGCTCTATATCTGGCAACCAGAGAAGTGTGAGAGGGGAATATAAGGAGGATTGGGAGTGCTGGACAAGGAACAGCTGAGAGAAGGAGCTACGGATCCCTGAGTGAGCCAAAAGGGTTTGCAAAGCAAACCCAGAAAGCTACAATAAGGAAACATCCCTATCTTACATAGAGCGTGCAGCCAACCGCTGCGACCTCCTGACCCCGGGTACAACGGAGTCAGGCGTGGCTCTTGACACCCTCGTGACAATATCCCACACATATATGTATATATATATATATATATATACATACACATATATACACATAAAAACGCACCTATATATACATAGCCTACATATATAACTGAGGTGCCTGTGCCCCCATGTGCCCCCCAAGCTAAACGCTCTGGGGGGCTGTTCATGGAGGCACATCACACCCTCCGCATAGAACTTACTAACAATAAATAAGACACCACAATCTGGGTTTGATAAACAATGGCCACAATGCTTTATTATGGGTTACCTTAATTAAATTAACCAGAATAAATAAACGTTAATAATTAAATAACTATAAATACTTCTCAAATAAAAAATTAATTCAATAAACCATAAGCATAATCAATTAATTAGAACTACATCCACCCCACAAGCCCCGCCTTTACAAGGCGGGGCCCCCCACCAGCATTGCAGCCCTTGTTCTATCGCCGATTGTAAACCCAAATTGTAAATATCCAGCCCAATCTCGGACAGATGGACATTGTCAGACCTAAAAAGACCAGGTAAATATCCCTCCAGGTCTAAGTGCCTGTATGAAAGACCACCTACTAACGGCAGAAACTTAGCCATTGCTCTGTTAATCCTTTTCCGAATTTGCTCCAGAAATAACTGGCCCCTGGCTGACCAAACCAGACGAGGCACTATTTCAGAGAAAATCAGGTTAACCCCAGGTAACATGCCTTTTATTAATATCAAATCTCTCTTTATCTCCCAAATTAAATCACATGTTTTTACCTTACCCAAATCATTTACCACCCAAATGGATGATTAAAACATCAGGAGAAGGCCACCTAGAGCAAAGTTTACGGATTTCAAAAAGCAGATTCTTCCAACATAGGCCTCTAACTCCTAACCAGAATATATTAAATATTGAAGGATCAAAAGATACATTTTCTGAATAAACTCTTTTCTCCGCTCTCTTCCGAGCCCAAAACAAATAAGAGTGGCCCACAATCCATATAACCGCTTGTTTTCCTGCAAAACAGAAGATTAGTTAGTCTGAAATCAGAAGACTAGGCATAATATACAGTTTAAATCTGTTAGAATCCCAACGACCAATTTTTTTAACTACCTATTCGTCTAAACCCCATCTAGCCGCCTCTGTTGCTACCCCAATTGTAAAGGAATGGGAGGATATATTAAAGGAACTTAGTCCCAGAACACCCAAACACTTTTTAAGGACAGAACAAAATTTACATTTGATTAAAGGAGACCCATCTTTATGAATTTATAAGGGGGGTGGGCCCGCTAGGCCGGACCCCAAACCATAATCGAATCGCATCTACTGGACATAATTTAGACCCCTCCCAAGAATTCAGACGGATTACTCGGCCCTTCCCAAGCTGGTCAGTTCTGGAACACCTCAAGAAAATCTCAACAAGTTTACCCTTTAATGTTACCTCAGCAAATTCCAACCCACTACAAGACATTCCGACTCTGAGCCACTAATTCTCTAATATGTAAGGCAGCAAAGAAAGCTAGAATGAAGGCTGTACGAAATAGTAAGACTTTAAAATTATCAAAACAAACAATAGGTAAGATACCATACAGTTTTTCCAATAAACCAATAGAAATAGGTCGTCTACTATCCAACTTACTAACATTTTTCCTATAACCTTTCAATAGCTGCTTAATTGAAAAATAAGCAGACAATGTCTTCTTGCTAAACAATTTTTGAAAAAACGAGACTCCTGCCAAATAGAAGACAATGACAATTGTTTCTCCATTAAACTTCCAACAAATAACAAACCACAACTCACAATATCTAAACTACCATTAACAGACACAGAATTACAAAACATTAACCAGTCATGCCATGCGGCTGAGTATGCAGCCCATGTTTTAGGAGAAATAGATCATATGATGCCTTCTGAAATTAATCCCATAACAGATCCCAAAGGTGCGGAGGACAAGGGGTCCCTTCCTCTTCTGCTTCTGGCGCTAGTCCCTGAAACTTCAAAAGCTGAAAGCGAGATAGAGAATCAGCTATGATATTCCTTTCCCCTTCTAAATACCTTGCTTTAATCCAGATATACATGTTCATGCAGCATAACACCAAGTGTCTTAACAGTTTATCTACCAACTCGCATTTTGATGATAAGGTATTAATCGCAAAGAGCACCCCTTTATTGTCCGTCCTTAATAATATTTTTTTATTGCTAAATTCTGAACCCCAAATCACTACAGATACTACCACTGGGAACAGCTCCAATAAAACATTTTTTTTTGTCACACCACTAGAGACCCAAGAACCCGGCCACAGTTCAGCCGACCACTTACCATCCCAAAAGGCCCCATAGCCACAACTTCCAGCAGCGTCCGTAAATAAATCTAGAGAATCTGACTCTAAGAACTCTTCTTGCCAACAACTTGAACCATTAAAATTCTCTAGGAATTCTAACCAGATTGTCATATCGTCCTTCAAACCTTTTGTCAACCTGATGTGAGAGGTAGGAGATTTAAGACTCCTCATAGAGAAATATAAGCGTTTTGAAAAGACGCAGCCTACTGGGATAATCCTACAGGCAAAATTGAAAGTACCTAACAATAACTGCATTTCCCTCAATGTACATTTCTTGTTTCTAAACAAATAAATTATTAAACTTCTCATTTTATCCACTTTCTCCACCGATAAACAAAACTTCATATTAACTTATCAATCACAAGGCCTAAAAATTCCAAACAATGACAATGAAACTGTTTTTTTCTTTGGGTATTGGAATACCAAATAAACTACATAACTCAAAAAACTTGCTTAACAAACTAGAACATAACGCCGAACCAGGAAAACCTACAAATAAAAAGTCATCCAGATAGTGTACCACTCCTCCAGAAGGAACCTGCGACTGAATTACCCAATGAATAAATGTGGAAAAGGATTCAAAATAAAAACATAATAATAAAAAACCCATTGGGAGACATTTGTCAAATTAAAAACCACCTTCAAACTGAAAACCCAAGGAGTTAAAACCTGAAGGAATTACCTAGAGTAAGCAAAAGGCTGACTTAATGTCTGCCTTGGCAAGCAAGACTTCTGGGCCAAAACGCCTCAAAAAAGATAAAGCATTATCAAAGAAAGAATATTCCTCTGAAGCGTTAGACTTATCCACCACATCATTTAGCACATTTTTCTCAGGGAATGACAGATGGTGGATAAGTCTAAATTCTTCCAGTTCCTTTTTAGGAACGATTCCCAATGGCGACAGTCTAAAGTTCAAAAAAGGTGGATTAGAAAAAGGACCGGCAATTCTACCCAGCTCCAATTCATTTTGTATTTAACTCTAACAACGTCTTTAAAACGATCAACAGATTTTAAATTATTCACCCAGCAACAACCTTTTCCCAGAAATTCCGGAACTTCAAATCCAATATTAAAACCATCAAATATTAATTTAGCTTTCGCCTGATCTGGATACAGGCTTAGCCAAGGAAGCATTTCTGTAAGCTTCACTGGCGTCCAGGCTTTTGGATACCTGATCCCTGGTACTTTGCTGTTGCTGGTTGACTTGAGAATTCCTTTTAAAACAACGCATCATTGGATGCGTACCACCACAAAACGAACTATCATGTTTATATCTGCAATTAGCTAACCCTTTACATGAAGACTGATTAAATGCAAAACATACACCTCCTTAACACATAATTCATTAATTACAATATCTTTCTCCAAAACAGGCACGTTTTTACCACCGCTGCACTGCTATCATTAAATTTCTCACCGCCACCAATCCAGACATCAGATGCTGGATGAACCTCATGCCTACTAGCTACCTCCGCTAGCAGCTTAACCAGACCTGACAGTAACAGCAATTCAGACACAGACGACACATTAAAATTCTCACCATCCGTAGCTCCCTCCTGGACTGACCCAGAGGATGTCTCTCGCGGAGATCTTCTATGGGGGCCAGGAGGATGCTCAACCACAAGTTGTTGGAACCACTCAACTGGCTGCCCC
Organism: Bufo gargarizans; assembly: GCF_014858855.1. Lineage (NCBI taxonomy): Eukaryota > Metazoa > Chordata > Amphibia > Anura > Bufonidae > Bufo > Bufo gargarizans. Next base: position 12,387,721 of record NC_058086.1, read on the forward strand.
ATTACTTCTTCAGCATCTTCTCTTGCCATGCTGCATCCAGGACTGTTTCCATTTTCAGCCACTAGAGGACGCTGGCACTGTTTTTTTGAAACGCCAGCACTATTCTTGCTGACAGTCCGGCTGTTCTGCGATCCAGCTATGCTTCTTCTTGAGGACCTGCTTCTCCCCTTGCTTCCACTAGATGTCGCTGCCTCCTGTCTTCTTGTTACAGCCCCGCTCTGCCGGCGCCCTGCTTCAGGTGGAGGAGTGTAAGCGCTCCTAGCTCTTTTGCAATGGAGCGCAGCCAACCCCTCCTCCCTCTGCTGATAGGCAGCCGGCTCTTCACTGCCCCGGTCCGGCGCAGCGCTGGCTCCTTTCTCCGGCTTCGTCCTTACTGTCGGCGGCAGGTCCAAGCATCTCCGCAGCCAATCTTCACCGCCGGCGGCCTCCACTTTCTGCAACAACTGGATCACCAAGACGTCCATAGCACAGATCCAGCAATGCTCCTCTTCTCTCTTCAGACTGGCCACAAACCCCCAGAGCAGCTGCAATATAAAGGGGACAAGATTCCCGCCGCAATCACCAGAACAGATCACATCTCTGCAATTCTCCCCCAGCAACCGCTCTCCACCAGTCAGCTTCCAGGATTCTTCAGCCAGCCAACATCCAAGAACTGGAAACAAACGGTTACCTCAGAACACCTTTACAGGTACCCTAAAACAAAAGAGCGGGAAAAGAGAGAGAAGAGGGGGGGAGAGGAGGCACTACCTATATATATATATATATATATATATATATATATATATACAGGTCCTTCTAAAAAAATTAGCATATTGTGATAAAGTTCATTATTTTCTGTAATGTACTGATAAACATTAGACTTTCATATATTTTAGATTCATTACACACAACTGAAGTAGTTCAAGCCTTTTATTGTTTTAATATTGATGATTTTGGCATACAGCTCATGAAAACCCAAAATTCCTATCTAAAAAAATTAGCATATTTCATCCAACCAATAAAAGAAAAGTGTTTTGAATACAAAAAAAGTCAACCTTCAAATAATTAGCATATCATGAAAAGGTTCTCTAAACGAGCTATTAACCTAATCATCTGAATCAACTCATTAACTCTAAACACCTGCAAAATATTCCTGAGGCTTTTAAAAACTCCCAGCCTGGTTCATTACTCAAAACCGCAATCATGGGTAAGACTGCCGACCTGACTGCTGTCCAGAAGGCCATCATTGACACCCTCAAGCAAGAGGGTAAGACACAGAAAGAAATTTCTGAACGAATAGGCTGTTCCCAGAGTGCTGTATCAAGGCACCTCAGTGGGAAGTCTGTGGGAAGGAAAAAGTGTGGCAGAAAACGCTGCACAACGAAAAGAGGTGACCGGACCCTGAGGAAGATTGTGGAGAAGGACCGATTCCAGACCTTGGGGGACCTGCGGAAGCAGTGGACTGAGTCTGGAGTAGAAACATCCAGAGCCACCGTGTACAGGCGTGTGCAGGAAATGGGCTACAGGTGCCGCATTCCCCAGGTCAAGCCACTTTTGAACCAGAAACAGCGGCAGAAGTGCCTGACCTGGGCTACAGAGAAGCAGCACTGGACTGTTGCTCAGTGGTCCAAAGTACTTTTTTCGGATGAAAGCAAATTTTGCATGTCATTCGGAAATCAAGGTGCCAGAGTCTGGAGGAAGACTGGGGAGAGGGAAATGCCAAAATGCCTGAAGTCCAGTGTCAAGTACCCACAGTCAGTGATGGTCTGGGGTGCCATGTCAGCTGCTGGTGTTGGTCCACTGTGTTTTATCAAGGGCAGGGTCAATGCAGCTAGCTATCAGGAGATTTTGGAGCACTTCATGCTTCCATCTGCTGAAAAGCTTTATGGAGATGAAGATTTCATTTTTCAGCACGACCTGGCACCTGCTCACAGTGCCAAAACCACTGGTAAATGGTTTACTGACCATGGTATTACTGTGCTCAATTGGCCTGCCAACTATCCTGACCTGAACCCCATAGAGAATCTGTGGGATATTGGGAAGAGAAAGTTGAGAGATGCAAGACCCAACACTCTGGATGAGCTTAAGGCCGCTATCGAAGCATCTTGGGCCTCCATAACACCTCAGCAGTGCCACAGGCTGATTGCCTCCATGCCACGCCGCATTGAAGCAGTCATTTCTGCAAAAGGATTCCCGACCAAGTATTGAGTGCATAACTGAACATAATTATTTGAAGGTTGACTTTTTTTGTATTCAAAACACTTTTCTTTTATTGGTTGGATGAAATATGCTAATTTTTTTAGATAGGAATTTTGGGTTTTCATGAGCTGTATGCCAAAATCATCAATATTAAAACAATAAAAGGCTTGAACTACTTCAGTTGTGTGTAATGAATCTAAAATATATGAAAGTCTAATGCTTATCAGTACATTACAGAAAATAATGAACTTTATCACAATATGCAAATTTTTTTAGAAGGACCTGTATATATATCTTCAATTATATAAATGTTATATAAATTATATAAATGTTAAAAAGTATAAATCTGAAGGTGTCGACCCTTTAAAGAGTAATGAGGGGGAAGTTGCAGAGAGCGATGAGGAGAAAGCAAAGCTGTTAAATATTTTTTTCTCCAATGTATTCACTGAGGAAAATAAACTGTCAGATGACATGCAGAATGCAAAAATAAATTCCCCATTAAAAGTGTCCTGTCTGACCCAGGAAGAAGTACATCAGCGATTTAAAAAGATTAAAATAGACAAATCGCCAGGACCGGATGGCATACACCCCCGTATCCTAAAGGAATTAAGTAATGTCATAGCCAGACCCTTATTTCTGATATTTGCAGATTCTATACTGACAGGGAATGTCCCACAGGATTGGCGCATGGCAAATGTGGTGCCAATATTCAAAAAGGGTCCAAAAACAGAGCCTGGAAACTATAGGCCGGTAAGTTTAACATCTGTCGTGGGTAAACTGTTTGAAGGTTTTCTGAGAGATGCTATATTATAGCATCTCAACGGAAATAACCAATTAACGCCATATCAGCATGGCTTCGTGAGGGATCGATCATGCCAAACTAATTTAATCAGTTTCTATGAGGAGGTAAGTTCTAGACTTGACAGCGGCGAATCAATGGATGTCATATATCTGGACTTCTCCAAAGCATTTGACACTGTACCACATAAAAGGTTAGTATATAAAATGAGAATGCTCGGACTTGGAGAAAACGTCTGTAAGTGGGTAAGTAACTGGCTCAGTGATAGAAAACAGAGGGTGGTTATTAACGGTACACACTCAGATTGGGTCACTGTCATTAGTGGGGTACCTCAGGGGTCAGTATTGGGCCCTATGCTCTTCAATATATTTATTAATGATCTTGTAGAAGGCTTGCATAGTAAAGTATTAATTGAATATCATGCAAAGTTCATTCGCAGATGACACTAAACTGTGTAAAGTAATTTACACTGAAGAGGACAGTATACTACTACAGAGAGATCTGGACAGATTGGAGGCTTGGGCAGAGAAGTGGCAGATGAGGTTTAACACTGATAAATGTAAAGTTATGCACATGGGAAGGAATAATGCAAGTCACCCGTACATACTAAATGGTAAAACACTCGGTAACACTGACATGGAAAAGGATCTAGGAATCTAGCAAACTAAGCTGCAAAAACCAGTGTCAGGAAGCTGCTGCCAAGGCCAATAAGATAATGGGTTGCATCAGAAGGGGCATAGATTCCCGTGATAAGAACATAGTCCTACCACTTTACAAATCGCTAGTCAGACCACACATGGACTACTGTGTATAGTTCTGGACTCCTGTAAACAAGGCAGACATAGCAGAGCTGGAGAAGGTCCAGAGGAGGGCAACTAAAGTAATAACTGAAATGGGGAAACTACAGTACCCTGAAAGATAATTAAAATTAGTGCTATTCACTTTAGAAAAAAGACGACTGAGGGGAGATCTAATTAATATGTATAAATATATCAGGGGTCAGTACAGAGATCTATCCCATCAGCTATTTATCCCCAGGACTGTGACTGTGACGAGGGGACATCCTCTGCGTCTGGAGGAAAGAAGGTTTGCACACAAACATAGAAAAGGATTCTTTACGGTAAGAGCAGTGAGACTATGGAACTCTCTGCCTGAGGAGGTGGTGATGGTGAGTACAATAAAGGAATCCAAGAGGGGCCTGGATGTATTTCTGGAGCGTAATAATATTACGGGCTATAGCTACCAGAGAGGGGTCGTTGATCCAGGGAGTTATTCTGATTGCCTGATTGAAGTCAGGAAGGAATTTTTTATTCCCCTAAAGTGGGGAAAAATGGCTTCTACCTCACAGTTTTTTTTTTTGCCTTCCTCTGGATCAACGTGCAGGATGACAGGCCGAACTGGACGGACAAATGTCTTTTTTTGGCCTTAAGTACTATGTTACTATGTTACATATATATATATATACATATATCACACACATGTATGTATATATATATATATATATATATATACACATATACACACATAAAAACGTACCTATATATACATAGCCTACATATATAACCGAGGTGCCTGTGCCCCCATGTGCCCCCCAAGCTAAACGCTCTGGGGGGCTATTCAATCACTTTGGTGCAACCACAATCCAATGGGACACACTGAGAGGCCTCCCAATCTTGGTTTAAGACCTTTCCGCACTGGATTAAAAAAAACATTTGTTCATCTATCTGCATCATTTTAGAGAACAACCTCTTACAGTGTTCCAATATGATGTTTAATAGGAGAATTCACTAGTTAGGGTCAGAACTGAGGGCATACCATAGCTGTATTTGCTTCCCCTTTGTGGCAGTCTTCTACACTGTTCCCTAGAAAAGTCCTGGGCTAGCAGCTAACAATCCTTTTTGTTTTGTACAGTTTCCAAGCTCCAGTTATGTGACCTTCACCTGATACAGTGGACAGTTTCTGGTTCTTCAGTTGTGACAGTCATTGTCCTGCACCCGTCTGCACAGCTTGACGCAGAACATGGCATCACCCTGTTGCATTATTTATTCTAATGTATGTAATAGACACACATGTCCTGTTAGCTTCAGTCACCTGACCAGCTGGATAAGACATTTAAAGTTTGAGGAAGTTCAGTGAAAAAGGCCTTTCATACTGGTGGAGCAGGTGAATCATAAGTGTACACACCGACAACAATCGGGTCAGGGAGTTGTCAGGCTAGGCAGAAATGTGAAACTGCAACTACAAACACACATGAACATACTTTGCCTTCTATAGAAGAAGATAATGATATAGTGCCGCATCTATCCATGGGTTGTGTCTGGTTTTGCATCTCAACTTCATTAAATAAGGATGAGCTTCAAAATCACACACAACCTGTAGTCAGATGCCGTGCGGATTTTAGAAGGAAGCAGCCATATTTTTGTACTGTATGAATCATGTTTTTATGTCAGATTTTTGTTCTAATTTTCCATGCCACTATCTATGTGTCTGTCTGTCTATCTATTTATATATCTAAAAACATTATGCAGTTTTCACACTGGCAACTAGGGCTAATAATATGTTGAGACTTCTTGTTCTGTACAGGGAACTTTCCAGTAACTATCACACTATCATTACAGCCAGGATTATAATGACAGTTCTCACCTATGTATAGATAACTCAGGACTCACTAGTCACAATAGGTGATATTACAGCTTATCTACTCCCTGCTTACATATGCACAGGTCACAGAGCATGCGTAGAATACTCTCCTATAGAATGAAGTCCCCTCCTGTGCATTGTGTCTATAGACCAAATGGCTGCTGTCAAAATATCGGTCTTTAAATATTTTATACCTAGCTGCCAGAGTGAAATTTACATGATTTTAAGATTCTTAAAAATATACAGGTGAAACTTGAAAAATTTGAATATCGTGCAAAAGTCCATTTATTTCAGTAATGCAAATGAAAAGGAATTGCATTAATGCAGCTTAAAATTAGAATTTTGTGAAAAGGTTCAATATTCTAGGCTCAAAGTGTCACACTCTAGTCAGTCAATTATTCCATGCCCCCTGAGCAAAGGGAACCTCAAAATTTAGACTTTGGGGTTTCATAAGCTGTAAGCCATAATCCAAATTATAACAAATAAAGGCTTGAAATATCTCGCTTTGCATGTAATCAGTCTCATATATTAGTTTCACCCTTTTAAGTTGCATTACTGAAATAAATGAACTTTGCATGATATTCACATTTTTCGAGTTTCACCTGTAGGTAGGGACATAAAAAAAAAATCACCAAAAATTCTAGACCTAGATGTTTAAAATGGTTGTCTCACTTCAGCAAATGGCATTTATCACGAAGACAAAGTTAATACAAGGAACTTACTAATTTATTAGTATTGTCCATATTGCTTCCTTTGCTGGCTTGAAGGAGGCAAAGGAAGCAATATGGACAATCACAATACATTAGTACACTACTCACAAAAAGTTAGGGATATTTGGCATGTGGGTGAAATTTCAGGATGAACCTAAAATGCACTCTAACCTTTAGAGGCGAACTTAATGTGACCTTCTCTAAATTTTTGAATGCACATGTCCAACTGTTCAATGTTCCAGTACTTTTTGCACAACTTGCTGTTCTCTAACAAGGAGCTTAATGGCAAAATTCACAACAGGTGTTTGATCATTGAATCGCCCAATAAATTTCCAGGTTCAATTACAATTGGTATTTAAGCAGTCCTCTTCATCATGCTGTTCACATTTTGACATCATGAGACAAAGACGACACCTAACAATTGATCAAAAGTACCTCGCCATTGTGAGGCTTCAAGCAGGATGTTCTCAGACAGAAGTGGCCACTGAGCTTAGAATCTCACAGAGTGTCATCAGCCAGAGATACTGAAAGACTGGAAGAGTCAAAGAAAGGCATAGAAGTGGACGTCCTTTGACCACATCCTACACTGATGACTGCTTCATTGTGAACAATGCCCTGCGGAACTTAATGATGAATGCCACACAACTCCAGTCACATTTAAGGGGGGTGAGAGGCACCCACGTGTCAAGTCAGACCATTAAAAACCGTTTACATCAAAGTGGCCTGCATGCTAGATGACCTGCAAGGGTACCTGACCACAGGAGTCATTGTCTTGCATGGGCCAGGGAGCATCTATGCTGGATGAGGGACCAGTGGGCCTCAGTGCTGTTCACTGATTAAAGTTGATTCACGCTGAGCAGAAATGATGGCCACCAGCAATGTTGGAGACATCAAGGAGAGAGCTATGCATCAGCCACTGGTTACCTTTGGGGTGGCGGTGTGACGGTGTGGGCAGGTCTGTCTAGTAAATAAAGAACTTCTCTACACTTTGTGAATGGTACAGTGACAAGTCCATACTACTTGAATAATATCATTAATCCAGTCAGGGCTGATTGGCCATAGACCCTACAGGGAAATTTCCCGGTGGGCCGATGGCCAAGGGGCTACACAAGCTATCTTGATGGCCTCAGACCAGGTACATAATGATCTGATGCTCAACAGCCACAGGTGCCTTCCTGAACTCTTTCATGTGTATAAAAAGCTCATAATTCATTAATTTTTTGACCACGTTTAAAAATGTTATCTCAAACAAGCAGACATATATATATAACACACAAGGCAGAAGAAACTAATTGTACAGCACTAGATGCAGAATAATGAGCAGTTTTCACAGTATTAATATTTTATATTGGAGAGCAGTTCGTGCACATGACACTAGCTGTCACTGTGGTATACATTTGGGGATTTCTGAATCTATCTACTGTTATTGTAAGATAAGTCTTAGAGAACCAAACTTTAGCTCTCTCTATTGTTCCTTATATATCTTTTGCTTGGCTAATTGTTCTTATTTGTACAATGATTTTACCCAATTTTTCCAAATTGTATACCACGACGGAACGTGAAGAATACATAAATAACAATGTTAATCTCACCTTAAACTATCAGGCAATGTTAGACATACCTCATAAAGACAATTTTCGTCTCTGCTCTCTCTGCAACTGCCAGGCCCTCTCAATTTTGATTGATTGGTCCAGAGTTAGACAGTTAAAACATCATCACTCCTGCCTGGCCCTGTCAATCAAAGTAGAGAGGGTGCGGCAGTTGCAGAGGAATCAGTGCCTCTAGGTGTAACTGCAACGCTCCCATTGCTCTTATAGACTCATTTGGATACATTAAAACAGATTTTTTTCTCAGCCATGCGGGCATATATGAACACGGGACCAACAAAGGTGCCTTCAGCTGCCAAGTGCACATGTAACAGGTCAGCCAGTGTCATAGGTACAAATCTGCAGACAGATGCCCTTTAAGTTAAGAAATGTAGCTGCTCCAGAGATTTTTCCTGCATAGTGACACTTTCATCCACTCACAACAAACTGCAGCAAAGTGCACAACAGGTGAAAAAAGTCATGACTGTGTTGAAAAAAAAAAACGAACTAAAAAGTCACACAAAAATGGGTCAAAATTTTTGCAAAAGAGTTCCGATAATATGTTGCTAAAATAAAAATTTTTTTAACTTGATTAAACACCATTGGTTACAAACTACAAAAGACACACATGAAATTATATTGGGGGAGATTTATTTAAACTGGTGTAAAGGAAAACTAACTTAGCTGCCCTACCGATCAGATTCCACCTTTTATTTTTCAGAGCTCCTTTGGAAAATGAAAGGTGTAATCTGATTGGTTGCTATGGGCAACTAAGCCAATTTTCCTTTACACCAGTTTTGATAAATCTCCCCCATTGACTTCAATGGGAGAAAGTGTTGCAGTGACAAACACTGTCCACTATAATGTTGATGGCACTGTGTAGTTCCGGCACTGACTTCTAGTGACAGATCTACACAGAACACTTAATTGGTGGGGTGGGGGTTGACAGCCCCTGACCATCAGCTAGTGATGGCCTCTCCTGAGGAGAGGCCATCAGTTAAAAAAGGCTGGAAAACTCCTTTAAGGGGATATAGCCTGCTACCACAAAAAAGAAATAAAAATAAAAATTGGGGGCATTTCTCAGATTCATTTATTACATAATGCAATATAGCAGAATAGTAAAGTCTACATGTGATAAACTGTGTGATTATGTGAATGTTATTCGATGAAACATAATCACATAATAATAAATTCCTAGCCATAATTCCCTGGGTATTTCAAAAAGGACTGTTGACTGAGACCTAGGTGTCAGGAATTAAAGGAATGCTAAACATAGAAAAAGCACAAGAAACCTAAAAAAGAAATCCAGCCCTTTATCTCTTATACTTTCTCTTGACCCTATTTTCATATTATAATTAAATCTGAGCAATATACAGGATAATAAAATCTTCACTTTGTAACACAGGACCTCAGCCATGTCCCTTTCCTCCTTCTCACTGTCCCTTGTCTGGCTGTAAGACAACTGGCTGGAGCAGCATCCTACCCCTCTCCTTTGTCTACAGTAGGACAAAGAATTAAAAAGCCACATTCTTTGCAAACCATGTCTCCTTAGGCTACTTTCACACTAGCGTTCGATCGGATCCGTTCTGAACGGATCCGATCATAATAATGCAGACGGAGGCTCCGTTCAGTACGGATCCGTCTGCATTATTTTAGCATATAACAGCTAAGTGTGAAAATAGCCTCGTACGGATCCGTCCAGACTTTCAATGTAAAGTCAATGGGGGACGGATCCGCCTGAAGATTAAGCCATATTGTGGCATCTTCAAACGGATCCGTCCCCATTGACTTACATTGTAAGTCTGGACGGATCCGCACGGATCCGCACGCCTCCACACGGCCAGGCGGACACCCGAACGCTGCAAGCAGCGTTCAGCTTTCCGCCTGTCCGTGCGGAGGCGAGCGGAGCGGAGGCTGAACGCCGCCAGACTGATGCAGTCTGAGCGGATCCGCTCCATTCAGACTGCATCAGGGCTGGACGGCTGCGTTCGGGTCCGCTCGTGAGCCCCTTCAAACGGAACTCACGAGCGGACCGACGAACGCTAGTGTGAAAGTAGCCTTAGTCAATCACCAGCCATAGATTAAACAAAGTAGAGGTGAGCAAACCTAGAGAAAAAGAGAGAGAGAAGAGAGAGAGAGAGATTTCTAGGAAGAGTATATGCATATCTTTTCTGTTTTTGAAGAAACGCTAATTTGAAAATTTTTCCCAGAAAGCCAAAAGTATGCAAATTAGCTTGCCTGACAAAAAAGTAAAGAGGGAATGTACTTTTTACAAAAATTTTGATGGAATCACAAACCTGTATAACCAGTTCGCTCATCCTTAGAACAAACCATAGATTTGATGGGTTTTATGAATTACAGCCATAGAGTATAATGGTGAGAAACACCCACATGTACCACTGGCTCTCCTATTCATCACCTCTTTCTTGTATCTGCTGATGGCTGGTTTCTAATAATTCATGTGGATGAGATCGCCTCTTGTAGACGTTTATGGCATATCCTTCAGATTTGATGTAAATGTCTATGACTAGAGACAATATACACTCACCTAAAGAATTATTAGGAACACCATACTAATACGGTGTTGGACCCCCTTTTGCCTTCAGAACTGCCTTAATTCTACGTGGCATTGATTCAACAAGGTGCTGATAGCATTCTTTAGAAATGTTGGCCCATATTGATAGGATAGCATCTTGCAGTTGATGGAGATTTGAGGGATGCACATCCAGGGCACGAAGCTCCCGTTCCACCACATCCCAAAGATGCTCTATTGGGTTGAGATCTGGTGACTGTGGGGGCCATTTTAGTACCGTGAACTCATTGTCATGTTCAAGAAACCAATTTGAAATGATTCGAGCTTTGTGACATGGTGCATTATCCTGCTGGAAGTAGCCATCAGAGGATGGGTACATGGTGGTCATGAAGGGATGGACATGGTCAGAAACAATGCTCAGGTAGCCCGTGGCATTTAAACGATGGCCAATTGGCACTAAGGGGCCTAAAGTGTGCCCATAAAACATCCCCCACACCATTAGACCACCACCACCAGCCTGCACAGTGGTAACAAGGCATGATGGATACATGTTCTCATTCTGTTTACGCCAAATTTGGACTCTACCATTTGAATGTCTCAACAGAAATCGAGACTCATCAGACCAGGCAACATTTTTCCAGTCTTCAACAGTCCAATTTTGGTGAGCTCGTGCAAATTGTAGCCTCTTTTTCCTATTTGTAGTGGAGATGAGTGGTACCCGGTGGGATCTTCTGCTGTTGTAGCCCACCTTTCTTTCCCATTCTGACATTCAGTTTGGAGTTCAGGAGATTGTCTTGACCAGGACCACAACCCTACATGCATTGAAGCAACTGCCATGTGATTGGTTGACTAGATAATCGCATTAATGAAAAATAGAACAGGTGTTCCTAATAATTCTTTAGGTGAGTGTATATTCTAATAAAAGCATTTTTTTTTAAATATCTAAGTTTTAGTTTAAAAGTGGTGATCATTTCTATATATCAATGAATGTATGAAATCTTGTACATTTGGTTGACAGTAGGCGTGGAATAAATAAGCGAGGACTCCGGAGACTGGATGTGTGTGCCGGATGGGGTAAAGTAATAATAGGTGTGTAGTAAAATAGCTGGTACCAGACTTTAGTGAAAAAAAATCCATGTAAAAATAGATGGTAAAATATGAAAAAAAAAAAAAATGATAAAAAGGTTGTAAAAATGATAAATGGCTGTCTAAGCAGTACAGCTGTTAGTACTTCTAAGCGATCTATATTATATAGCGCTGTTCAATAGGATGCAGTGGAGTGGTCTCCCTTCCCAGTGACTGGTAATAGTGGAGTATTCCTTTTTGAAAATATTTTGCTGCAAAGTAGTGTCTATTTGTATCTAGTCACGTATAATATTGTAAAAGGTCTTTGCAAGTAAAGAAAATGCTGTGGCGGAATTAGTGTTCTGACCCTGAGTGCGGTGTCCCGTACTGTCTTGGTTTCAGAATACCCACCACACAGGGATGTACTCCGTCGGTGTTACGGGCAGGTGCTTCTCGCAGCTCGACTCTCTACCTCACGGCGTCCCTCGTAGTATCCAAGCGCGTCTTGCGTGACGTACTGTATGCATGTGACCACGAGATGGTCACGTGATCGGGATCCGCTGGGCTGTTTGAGTGAGGCAATTAGATAGATGGAGCGCTCCTAAATAAGAAGTTCTTAGTTGTAGGATATTTCTTGTTTGTTAGCAGTGATCCTCCACACTCTTAAGAAGAGGTCTGATATAGGTCTGATATAGGGCCTGACATGGAGGTCTAAAGGAGGTCTGTTCTGGGATCTGATATGGGTGGTCTAACATGGAGGTATGATAGGGTCTAATCTGAGGTTTGATATAGGGGTCTGATATGAGGTCTGATATGGAGATCTGATTTGAGGTCTGATGGGGTTCAATCTGAGGATCTGGTATGGGGATCTGATCTCAGGTCTAATATGGGATTTACAGTGGATGTCTAAAGGGAGTCTAATCTGAGGTCTGATATGGGGGTCTAACATAGAGGTCTGATGGGGGTCTCATCTGCGGTTTGATATGGGGTGCACGTTATAAGGGAGTATTTTTTGTTCTGCACACATTAGGAAATTATTTTTTTGTACTGGTAGACATTATAAGGGGGCATTTTTGTACTGTTACACATTAAGCATAATTATTACTGCTGGGGGACTATGGGGAACATGATTAGTAGTATGAGCACAATGGAGGCATTATCACTATTGAGGGTCACTGTTAACACTATTGGTGGGACTGTGGGGAGCACTATTACTTGGGGGGGCTGTCATAGTATCAGTGTAGCAGCTTATCTTTGGGGGACCTTATGTTTAACTATTAGTGTCAGGAACACTATTTGCTGGGTGCCGTTATTTTTTAGGGCACTGTGTGCCAATAATTATTGAAGGGGGCACTATCTGTGTGGTACTAGTATTTGAAGGGTGGCTGTTTCTGCTGTATAGTGTTAGGGAACACAGAGGACACAGTATTGTGGGCAGCAGGATGCGATGTTGAGAAAGTGGGAGGATGATGTAAAAGTAGGAAATTAAGTTGTCTGTTTGTCAAACTCTGCAAAGTCAAGAGATGACGGAAAAAAACATCATGGTGGTCTGGTCTGAATGGAGAACATGAGGAAAGGGAATATGTACATCAGAGGAGACTGGATGTAAGATGTATTTGGCACTGTATTATCCTGTAGTTTTGTGGTTCTGTATGTAATGTTTTCCAAGTTTGCCTATAACAGTAGGGCTGGAGGGAAGAGGTTAGGTTGAGAATTTGGCATGGAGGGTGTCGTTTAAAATGTTTGCCTCAGGCAGCAAAAAGGCTAGGTGCACCCCTTCCCCTTGCCACAAATCATTGAGGAAAGAGGGACCCAAGTTGGACTCTTGCACCAGGGCTAATGAGCCTTTAGCTACACCCCTGCTTATATAGGAATATCAGTAGTGTAGTGTAGCTTGAAGATCTTGGGCCCCAGTGTGACTCCTACCTTTGCATTCCATATCAGTATGCTCTTGAGGAAAATGCAGATAAAAGTATTTCATTGTCCTGTATTATCAGCATATCTGAAGGGGTATAGCTATTCATAGATATTTATGGCATATTGGTAGAGGTGCACCAGCTCTCCATTTCTTACCTGCCTGGATGCAGCAGCTGTTGGTGGACCCTCATTCTGAAGATGTAGGCATAAAGGTGGGACTGGCATTTATCAGACATTACAACAGATTTTGTGGATATGCTATGAATTTCTCTGATGGAAATAATATTTTAATGCAATCTTGCTTTTAACTATTTTAGACATTATACCCCGAGATGAGTTGGCTTTATCAGCCTCAGTATAACCTTCAATTGAACAAAAGTCTAATAGGAGGAACACAGTAAAGTATTACTATTTATAATGTGTGTTTTTTCTATATGTCTTCTCAATTTTTATTTCTGTGTTTCCTGGCAGTACCCTTGAGTCGGTCTAGCAGCTTGTTTGATTTTGACTTGCTGTCTTGATTTATTTAAACCACCTATATATTATGTATGTGAATAGTGATGATCCTTCTGTATGACACAAGTGCTTTGCATTTAAATCTTTCTCTTTGTCAGCAAAACAAACTCAATTTTTTACACTGACAGTGTTGGATGAAAGTAATTTGTGAGGAAAGGATGCATGCAGATTCTCCGAATGTCTCCAATGCTCAGCTTATTTATGAGCATGTTGGATACAATTCTATGGAAATGCTTGGTGACCTGAAGCTAATGTTTTCTCTTGATGCTCTGAAAAAGTGTACCAAGTGCACACAAGATCAGGTTATAACTGTGATGGCTAACCCCCGGCACTCCAGCTGTGGTAAAACTACAACTCCCAAGATGTACACTTGCTTGGCTGTTTTCAGAACTCCATAGAAATGAATGCAGCATGCTGGGAGTCATTGTTTCACCACAGTCCTTGAAGTTAGCCTTCACTGGGTTATAGGAAAGGCTAAAGTGGCAAAGGATCCAAGACATCTACTACCCCTTGGCCTAAAGAGGGACCTTAAGGGGTATTCCCATCTAACCAGTCCTGTACATATGATAGGTAATGTAAAAATAGGACACACAAAGCATTCATTCCCTTGAGGTGTCACATTATCCTCTTTTATTCCCTCTTCACTCTCATTGTTTGCAGCTCATTGTCTAGGGCAGGCATGCTCAACCTACTGCCCTCCAGCTGTTGTAAAACTACAACTCCCACAATGCCCTGCTGTAGGCTGATAGCTATAGGCTGTCCGTGCATGCTGGGAGTTGTAGTTTTGCAACAGCTGGAGGGCTGCAGGTTGAGCATGCCTGGTTTAGGGTTTCAGTCCCCCCTGTGATCTGAATCTCTGTGAACCCCTGCAAACTGGTTCTGCACTGACCCCTCTCAATGCATTACAGTGCAGGTGCTAAGGGGGGAACAGGGCTGAGTATTGAGATAAAAGTTATAGATTCTGATTATGCTTCCCTAATGCTATTCACTGTTTAAAGTAGTTTATTAAGAATTTTTGTGCTGAGAGATTCCCTTTAATAACTGTACCTGTATGAGTAAAATATCAGTAAAGTCGTCAGTCTGCTTTCTACTTTCATATTTGCTGCCATACACTTGCTGCAACATTCCTCTGCAGATTAGGTACCTTTAAACCACTCACCTACAAACACCTTGACTTGGAAAACTAACACACATAACATTTTTTATAGAAGAGGTTAAAAAAATAAGCATTACTCACGGCACAGATCCCCCTAACACGGAAGTTCTAAAACCTACCGAGCCCTGGCTGGTCTCTGCTTCCTGTTCCTACCTCGACATGAAGGAAATGTGTGGAGGTGATTGCTCAGTCCGTGGACAAAGCAGGCCACCTTTGAGGCCAGTGACTGACTGAGAAGGTACGGTATTTCCTGCTATTTTCTGTATGTTGAAACAAAGACCAGCAGGGACCCAGTAAGCGCCAGTAACAGCATTTATTTGTACTGCAAATACATGCAGTACAAATAAATACAGACCAAGTAATCCTGGATCCCAACACGTGTTTCGCGGTCACTTTCTCATCCCTTGAGAAATTGACCGCGAAACACGTGTTGGGATCCAGGAATACTTGGTTTGTATTTATTTGTACTGCATGTATTTTCCCTATGTCATGTTTTAGTTGAGGCACTATGCACTTTATTTATACTGACTGAGGACTGTGATTGATTATTGTATTGCACAGCTAGGGACTTTTTATTGCAAAATTATAATATAATGTAACAGCCAAGTTGGAAATCATCCTATGTGATGTAATGCTGCTTATATATATGGACTTTTATGTTATATAAGTGTATGTCCAATAAAGATTTTGTACTTCTATAATATATGCTGTCTGAGTTTAGTTTTGGGTTTATTCCTAATGGTTTAGGACAGCAACTATACCGGGCGTTTCTTCGCTTGCGATTTTTGGATGTGTTTCTTTCCATTAAGTGGCATGGATGTTTCGACTATGTATGCAGAACTGAGGATAAACTTTGGGACTAATTCGGACTTTACCACACATGTATATTGGTCATGTCGTTGTTGTATTATATTACACCAGGGTTACTGATTTTATATAAATAACATGACTGTTAGTATAGTTTTTCATATCCAAGTATTCAGATTTTTTCGTAAATTTGGGTCTCTCTTTTGTATAACACATCATATACCTATCAACACATTATTATACATATAGTTTTCTATAAAAAACACAAATAAACAATATAACAGTATAAATGTTTTTATAAAATGTTATAATATTTATTATTGCTGCATAGCTGGTCAAGTTTGGTATGTATGTCTCTTCCACGTGTGTCACGTTACACTTCTCACTTGTCATGGTGTTTTGAGCACTTTACGTATCGAGTGTATATACCGGTTGGGTATCTTCATAACATTATATATATGATTGTTTTACACTGAATGCATTTTGGATTATGTTTTTTAAAATATGTATAATTATATGGTGCTATAATGGAAATTTTTATGTACTGTAGGATTATATATAACTGTCTATGAATGTAGAATATATGTAGGGGTTATGTATTCATTAAGGTTTACATTTATTGCTACATGATCTGAGACATTCATCTTAGATGTATTTATTTCCATGCCACTTCGTCTTAACACACCAGTATTATGGTGTTTATCCAGTTGTCTATAATTCAGTTTTTAAAATGTTTGTAGGTCTGTGTCACACAGCAGACTGCGTTCTCTTAATTTGGGCATAGTTTTAAAAGATGTTCCTGTTTCCTTTTCTCTATTAGATTACTTGTTTGGCCATGTCCGACTCCTTTTGTAATTATGGGTCACCTGACCTGTTTTGGTCACGTGACTTTGTCATGTTATCGCCGGTCCTTTGTATGTTGCTTGTGCATTAAGAAGGTCTTTACTAGTGAAGGACCTTTTGACTATGGATCATATGACCTGCTGTGGTCACGTGACTCAGTCACGTGATCGCAACTTCTATGTATACTGCCTGTGTACCAAGAATGTCACTGCCGGTAAAGTACCTTCAGCACCTCCCTCTATGATGCGGAGTGGAGGATCTCATGTTGTAATTAAACAAGTGGTCATGTGACAAGGACCCGGACACATCAAGACATGTGCACCAATGACCACTTTAATTTAGCGGTCATGTGTTGGGGAGTGGGGGATGTGGTTTGGGATTAATCACGCCCCTACTTTCCTCTTCAAGTTCCAATTGGATACTTCTAGCGTTTCAGGATTCTTTTTGCCCTATTGATTACATGCTGGGAGGCGTAGCTGTGTGTTCACATGACTTGTGAGTCACAGACGCCGCACAGGTGTCTGTAATTCAGCATTATGTACTGGATACAAATAAGACATCCATTTCACTGCTCCTTACTTGCCCTGACGAAGCCATTCAGCGAAACGCGTAGGGTAAGTGAGGGACACTGGATGGGTGATGTGACTGTATATACGTTTTTTTACAAATGAATTAACTATTATATGTGGTTCCTGGTCTACCTGAGGCACTATTGCTACGTATGTACTTTACTAGCCTCTTTGCCTGTGTGTGGAAACCTGCTGTAGTATATATTTCCTTAATGTTCTGTTACTAACTTGGGGCAACGTTTACACTTGTGTATTTATGTATTTAATTACAGTTGCTGCTTCCGCTATATGTATTCACCTTTATTGGTCCCCTCCCCCTGTGTTCCTCTTTTATACCTGTTTTACTCCGTCCAATGATGGAAGACTCCATTATATGTGTTTTATTGTGTTGTTCTAATAAAGTATATATTTTTTGCTTACATATGGTCGCTTTTTGCATATATAAAATGTTATCCTGCCAAACAACCCCTTTAACATTAAAATATCATATCATGTGAAGTTAGAAATTAAAGGGAACCTATTGTCATGAAAATTCTAATTAATCCTCAGGCAGCATGTTATAGTGCAGGAGGAACTAAGCAGATTGGTATATAGTTTTGTGGAAAAAGTTTCAGTATTTTATTTATTTATATTCCTGCTCATTCTGGACTTTGAAGTCCAGGGTGGTCCTATCAATGACTGACAGCTTTCCCTCTATGGCAGTGTATACACATAGCTGTCAATCACTGATAGGATCGCCTCCTTGACTTCAGAGACCAGAATGAGCAGGAATTTAAAGAAGACCTTTCATGGTATAAGTGTTAGAAACTGGTATGCTTACCAGATAGGGCAGCCCCTACAGATGCAAGCATCTTTTTTTTTTTGTAAAATACCCCTCCATTCCGGTGCTGTGTCCCCCACAGTTTTTAGTGCCTGATATGTTCATTTAGACCATCGGTACAGGGAGGAGGAGACATCCAGGTTTCTCAATGAGCGTCTCCTTCTCCCTAGCTGTATCGCAGTCCAATCGCAGTGGAGAGCCTCACAGCCAGGGAGAAGGTGAGCTGTTTTTTCTCCCTGTTGGTTTTTACCGGCCCCCATGGTGCCATGCAACGGTATCTCTTGACCCACCTAGCTCCTCAGCCTCTGAATGGAGACTATTCCTAGAAGTAACTGCCTGGTGGCCCTAGCAGCAAAATCCAGATCCCTATATGGGGGTGAATGGGTGAAAACCAGGGGTCCACCTTGATAATACCCTCAGAAGTATCCCCAAGCCAAATCCATTCAGTTGCACAATGGGTTCATACCTGCTGTGTTACATTGTTTGAGACAGAATATACAGATTGCTATAAATTGCAAAAATACAGGTGAAACTCGAAAAATTAGAATATCGTGTCAAGTTCATTTATTTCAGTAATGCAACTTAAAAGGTGAAACTAATATATGAGATAAACTTATTACATGCAAAGTGAGATATTTCAAGCCTTTATTTGTTATAATTTGGATGATTATGGCTTATAAACTTATGAAACCCCAAATTTACAATTTTGAGGTACCCTTTGCTCAGGGGGTATGGATTATTAGCTGACTAGAGTGTGACACTTTGATCCTAGAATATTGAACCTTTTCACAATATTCTAATTTTAAGCTGCATTAATGCAATTCCTTTTAAGTTGCATTACTGAAATAAATGAACTTTTACACGATATTTTTTTTTTTTTTAGTTTCTCCTGTACTTATTGTGCTGGCAACAATTGTGGAGCAACAACTTAAATTTGATCTCCTTGCCACTGCCCTGCTCTATTTTCTTTTATATCAAAATCTCTTCTGCTTACAAAAAGAACAATTAGATATTCTTTTATTACAATGTTATAAATATATGATAATGCAGTCCCTAAGTGGTTGTGTGGCTTTCTCCATTCACTGATATGGGTCTTTTTGTTGTACCCCAGAGGGGGCACTAATTTCTTATACCTAGCTACTGTCTCTAATGGCTAGCAGAGAATGTCATCTCTGCATTTATTTCCAGGTTCTCTGATACTGTGCTTTAATAATATTGTTATGCAGCAGGTGGCAGTGTATCTGGCAGAGAGTATCTTTAGATAGAATGGAGCTTACCATTCCATTCCCCCCCCCCTTTTGGGCAGAAGTGGGCTAGTCCTGCTTCCTACCAAGGCAGAGGTTGCATGAAGCTGTACAGGGAGTTTAGAGTGCAAAGGGACCAGACATGGCGTAGTGAGGTAGTACCAGAACCTCTAGAAAGTCCAGTAAACCAGACTGAAGCCAGGGAATAGCACAGCAGAGAGAGAGAGAGAAAGCAAAGTATTCAAGAAATAGCTTTAGATCAAGTTGTCATGTTTAACATTTTGTTGTATAAGTACAGCATTTCTTTAAACTTTCACAGGCTTAAGTGATGAGACTTTATAACAAAGGGGGGGGGGGGGTTATCATATGTGGCATTTTCAAAAGTCCATTTTTGTGGAGACTTGTCGTTATTTGCCACAAATGTATAAAGAAATTTGTACAATGTTAACTTTGCTGCCTCTTTAAATATATCTTGAGATGTTTCTTCAATTTTTATGCCACCCTGAAATTGCACAAAACATTTGCAACATTTTAAAGTCACAATTCCTAAGTGGTTAATAATTGTGTGCTGCAGCAGATCAGACACAATTTTGGATTAAAATAGGCCAGAAAAAGTTCCCAAATACATTAGTAAATGTGGGTCAACATTTTTATAAAGGTCAAATTGGTCGGACTGTTGAAAATACATAAACCTTATTTACAAGCTAAGCTGCAACATAGACTATTAACGCGGAGTCCTCACTTATCATAATCACCAGGGAGAAGAGACGATGTTCTGTAGGGAGACTAATTGCTCTTAAGATGATAAACTTGTGTGACCTTTGGGTTCCTCATTTTTACCATCATGTAAACAGCATATAATATGAAGATTTTACTGTCCAACATACAGTACCTGGGGTGAAGAATGATGATATTAATTTGCCTCCAGGATAAAGTGGCTAGGATTAGGCAGGTGGCTACAGAAGGGGGATTAAAGGCAGACTCAGCTGGAGTATTTCTTTAAGTAACTAAACTTTGGTTGCCCACCTGGGTTGATCTCTAGGTTTGAAGATTCCAACCATGTGGAATTCCCTCTTGGAACATCTGTCACAGGGATTCACTCTTGGTTGGGAGAACATCTGCTTACAAGCAGAACCAGCAGCTGTGCCCCTTGATCTTTGGGGTGCTACAAATCCCTGGTACACACATCCTGAACCCTGTGCAATGGCTAGCTTTTGTGGGTCCTAAGCATGTGTACCTGCAATGCTTGGAACAACTTTCTAACACACCTAAAGCAACTTTCACATGTGGCAACAGCTTGTCATGAATAGCATTCCTTTGTAGCAGCCACAATGACGGGGAATGGCGATTGCACCCCCCCCCCCCCCCATCATTCACACCCTCAGATGCCACGTTCATTGCTGATTGCAGCATCTGATGTTAAAATGGAGGCTTTTCAGGGGTTAATCAGGTTTAAAATACAAAAAACAGAAAAAACACTCACCTCATCTATTTGTTTGCCGAGAGGCTGTCACGGCCATCTTAATTGAAGAAACCGTGTGAAATCTCATGTGGTGACGTGATGATGTCATCATGCTGGCCGGGTGTGGTGACTAGGGAGGAACAAATCAACTTTGGATGAGCAGGAGCTCCATACAGTATTAGAATGTATTGGCTCTGATGAGCCGAGACTTCACATAATAACTTCATAAATTAATTTGCACTGTAAAAAAACATTTCCCACTTGGAACCAAACCCGAGTTCGGGAAATGTTTTTTTACAGTACGAATTAATTTATGAAGTTTTTACATTCCTGCTCCGTACAGTATTGGAACGAAGTTTTATGCGAATCGACTTCCGATGTTTCATCCGAAGTCGATTCGCTTACCCCTAGTGGTGACGTCATCATTGATAACATCACCATGCCCGGCCAGGATGGTGACATTGTGACCTCACACGCCACCCTGTGCAAGATTTTGTGCTGTTTCTTAAATCAAGATGGCGTCCACAGCCTCACCTTGAGCAAATGGATGAAGTGAGTATGTATTTATTTTTTTTGCCACCATTTCAGGAAAAATAGATTTGCTACCACGAAGGGCGAGGAAATTTGGCTTTAAAACAAATCTAATTTTTCCACCTTCTATAGTGGGCCATTACTGTATTTGAATAAATCAGCAGTTATGTAAATACATTATACGTGCAATGAAGGCTATAGCCAATATTGTTGTGTTTGGATATGTTGGTTGTCTGCAAACATATATGCTGAGTATTTTTAAAGAGCCATGGCAAATTGATAGACACACATAGAGGTGAGGGGGTACATAGAGAAAAATACAACATTTTAGACACGAGACGGGGTTGCTGCTCCAGCAGTCTCTCTCTCTGTTAATTCAAGACTTGCAGTTAGAGGAGAAGTTTGAGGAGGAGGGAACTTGGTAAGTCTACCAAAGCCTCTGTGAGAGGATCATGCTGTGAAAGGGGAGATGGAGCAGCAACTGATTTGTCTTCTTAGTACAGTTATACAGAGAAAATACATTTACAGAAATTATGCAGTGGGAAGGAAACTATGTATGGGAGATACAATGTCAGACTGGAGCCCACCTGAGAAAATTATTCTGAAAGACCACCATTCATCTTATAGAACTTTTCACGACAAGGTAAACTTTGCTACTATCACTAAACCATACAAATGTTATGAAAGAGGCCCATGGCTGCTACCACTCTGCCATCTCTGCTGTGCACAGGCACCACTCTGCTCACCTGCTCCCCCACCCTCATGATTTGGCAGTTTGGGCCAGCTTGCTTTCCTCTCCTACTTTCCGGCGGGTCCAACTGCCAGGACATTCCTTTTTGCAGACCATGGCCTGTTTCTTGCCAACAGTGCCTCTCACTGCCTTTGCGGTCTTAAAGGTGAGTGGAGGTGTACCCTAATCTTTCCCAGCATATGGCCTGCAACCCAGGAGTACTTAAGACTAGTGATAGACGAACATCGGCCAGGATGGTTCATGAACGCAAACGTGCATTCGCGATCAAATGTGGAGCGTCCCATTGACTTTAATGGCAGGCGATACTGAAAAACCTTCAGGTCAAATTTGCAGCCACCAAATAATTACTAGAAGTGCACAAATAGTCCCACAACATGTACAGTGACATTCCACTGGGGGATCATTGGCTAAAATTCCCACAAAAAATATGTATTTTAATCAGGGGCCATTTGTATGCGTCTTAAAGGGAAACTTTCAAAAATGTGCCCCGATGGAGCCTAGAAAAATTTTACTGTAGGCCAGTACAAACCCCAAAAATTAGGCATTAACTTGACAGAAAAGAACTTGTGATTATGGGGCTGGATGTACATTAGGCAGTCACTGGATAAAAATGTTACTGTAGGCCAGTACAGGCCTCAAAAAGTAGGCATTCACCTGACAGCAAAGAACTTGTGATGATGTGGCTAAAGGTACATTAGCCGGTCACTGGAAAAAATTTAACTGTAGGCCACTGAAGTACAGGCCCCAAAAATTAAGCATTCATCTGACAGAAAAGAATTTGTGATTATTAGTAATGAGCGGCAGGGGCTATATTCGAATTCTCAATATTTCACTAATATTTTGTAGAATATTCATCATATATTCGCAAATTTCAAGAATTCAAGATTATTTTATTGAATGCAAAAAATCTGAATCTAAAAACGCGTAATGCAAATTCGTAACGCGAAATAGAGGCGTGGGTCACATTGGCTACGGGGGCTAGGTGTTAGCCTGAACTTTGAGGGACTCCGTGAGGTCTGGGAATCGACGGTCGCTAGGGCATTGTCAGGCGGACTTCTGGGCCACAATCCCCCAAAGGTACTGGATTTAGTCACAGCCTGGAAGTGCTGGAGTATTGGCTAAGAAAGCTGCATGTTGGTACCGTGTGTGAACGGTGCTATAAGTGAGGTAGGGTTACGTTATGTTTAGGTAGAGCCCAGACGGGCAGGCTTTTATTTTGTACAGTTTTGTTGTTGCTGTAAAATAAATCTCACTTTTGGACCTGCAATCCGGCTGTGAGAGTGACCCCCGAAAAAGAGCTGATCCCTTACAATATATATATATATATATATACAGTACAGACCTAAAGTTTGGACACACCTTCTCATTCAAAGAGTTTTCTTTATTTTCATGACTATGAAAATTGTAGATTCACACTGAAGGCATCAAAACTATGAATTAACACATGTGGAATTATATACATAACAAAAAAGTGTGAAACAACTGAAAATATGTCATATTCTAGGTTCTTCAAAGCAGCCACCTTTTGCTTTGATTACTGCTTTGCACACTCTTGGCATTCTCTTGATGAGCTTCAAGAGGTAGTCATCTGAAATGGTCTTTCAACAGTCTTGAAGGAGTTCCCAGAGATGCTTAGCACTTGTTGGCCCTTTTGCCTTCACTCTGCGGTCCAGCTCACCCCAAACCATCTCGATTGGGTTCAGGTCCGGTTACTGTGGAGGCCAGGTCATCTGGCGCAGCACCCCATCACTCTCCTTCATGGTCAAATAGCCCTTACACAGCCTGGAGGTGTGTTTGGGGTCATTGTCCTGTTGAAAAATAAATGATGGTCCAACTAAACGCAAACCGGATGGAATAGCATGCCGCTGCAAGATGCTGTGGTAGCCATGCTGGTTCAGTATGCCTTCAATTTTGAATAAATCCCCAGCAGTGTCACCAGCAAAGCACCCCCACACCATCACACCTCCTCCTCCATGCTTCACGGTGGGAACCAGGCATGTAGAGTCCATCCGTTCACCTTTTCTGCGTTGCACAAAGACACGGTTGTTGGAACCAAAGATCTCAAATTTGGACTCATCAGACCAAAGCACAGATTTCCACTGGTCTAATATCCATTCCTTGTGTTCTTTAGCCCAAACAAGTCTCTTTTGCTTGTTGCCTGTCCTTAGCAGTGGTTTCCTAGCAGATATTCTACCATGAAGGCCTGATTCACACAGTCTCCTCTTAACAGTTGTTCTAGAGATGTGTCTGCTGCTAGAACTCTGTGTGGCATTGACCTGGTCTCTAATCTGAGCTGCTGTTAACCTGCTATTTCTGAGGCTGGTGACTCGGATGAACTGCGGCGGTCCGCATGTGAGCCAGTTTCTTTGTAGCGCTTGATGGTTTTTGTGACTGCACTTGGGGACACTTTCAAAGTTTTCCCAATTTTTCAGACTGACTGACCTTCGTTTCTTAAAGTAATGATGGCCACTAATTTTTCTTTACTTAGAATTTGTATTATGGCAAGAAAAAAGCAGCTAACAGTCTATTCAGTAGGACTATCAGCTGTGTATCCACCTGACTTCTCCACAACGC
The DNA here is from genome assembly GCF_014858855.1 of Bufo gargarizans. NCBI lineage: Eukaryota > Metazoa > Chordata > Amphibia > Anura > Bufonidae > Bufo > Bufo gargarizans. Next base: position 12,412,422 of record NC_058086.1, read on the forward strand.
AACTGATGGTCCCAACCCCATTTATAAGGCAATCCCACTTATTAAACCTGACAGGGCACACCTGTGAAGTGAAAACCATTTCAGGTGACTACCTCTTGAAGCTCATCGAGAGAATGCCAAGAGTGTGCAAAGCAGTAATCAAAGCAAAAGGTGGCTACTTTGAAGAACCTAGAATATGGCATATTTTCAGTTGTTTCATACTTTTTTGTTATGTATATAATTTCACATGTGTTAATTCATAGTTTTGATGCCTTCAGTGTGAATCTACAATTTTCATAGTCATGAAAATAAAGAAAACTCTTTGAATGAGAAGGTGTGTCCAAACTTTTGGTCTGTACTGTATATATATAGAGATAGATAGATAGATAGATAGATAGATAGATTTTTTTTGTAATTAGACATTTATTTTGTGCCATACATTTTTTACAATTACTAAAAAATAATTAAATATATAAATCTAATTGAACCTCTATTTCTGAAAAAGATTGTGATAGGATTTGAACTCACAGCTTACACATCATAGCCCAGAATTTTAACCACTACACTATATAGCTGCATAGCTAGTCCCTACAAAAAAATAAAATAAAAATAAAAAATGAGACTTCTACTGTATAGGTCTCAGTAGAAGTAAAGTACAGTAGAAGCTTTTTTTTTTTTTTTTTTTTTTTTTTTAAAAGGTAACTGGCTATGCAGCTATTATAGCTGAATGGTTAAGTGCCTTGCCTCTAATGCAGAAGGTTGTGAGTTCAAATCCTAGCAGAGACTTTTCTGAAATATAGGCTAAATTAGATTTAAATACACTGGGGTGTCCCCAAGCACTGACTCCATATATGGACATAGCTATATATGGAGTCAGAGCAGTGACTCCTAAGCCGCAGACTCACACTGAGGGATTCCCTCACTGTACAGCGATCTTCTGCATAGAAATAGAGGCTAAATTAGATTTAAAGGGGTGTTCCCATCATAGACAATGGGGGCATATAGCTAGCATATGCCCCCATTGCCTGATAGGTGCGAGTCCCACCGTATGGGACCCGCACCTATATCGAGAACGGAGCAGGAAGTGCTGTGGCTGGAGGACCCCAGATTTTCCGGGGTCTGTCCACCACCAAGCGCTAATCCCTGCCTCTCCCATAGAAGTGAATAGGAGCGTACCGCGCATGCGCGGCCCATGCTCCCATTCATTTCTATGAGGCAGAGGCTCTGCTATTTTCGGCGGGCCCATAGAAATGAATGGAGGATGGCTGCATATGCACAGTGCGCCCTCCTTCACTTTCGAGGCTCCGTTCTCCATATAGGTGTGGGTCCCAGATATACCCCCCCCCATATAGGTGTGGGTCCTAGTGATATACCCCCATTGTCTGAGATGGGAAAACCCCTTTAAATACACTGACTCGAGCATCGCGCTCGAGCACACTTGATGTTCGGCTGAACTCTGCATGGTGTTCGGCCAAATATGCTCACTCAACACTAGTGGAAACAGGTATATCGAACCCCTTAATCGGTATTTTGTGGAAGCAGGTATATCGCAGCCCTCAATTATTATTTTATGCCACAACAGTTATATCACACCACCCTGTTTATTTGGGGCAACAGGTATATCGCAGCCCTCAATCACTATTTTGCGGAAGAAGATATATCACACCCCTCAATCAGTTTTTTGGGGGGCAACAGGTATATCACAATAGCGTTTGTCCCTCTATATAGCTGCGGCATCGCAGCAGAACCGCACACAACTGCTGCACAATACAAATGCACTATAATATACTTTCTATGTTAGAAAGTATATTATAAGTATATCACACCCCTCAGTATATCACACCTATTAATAGCACACCTATACCAGTTCTTAAAAGGACTTTTGTGGCCCTATTAGCTAGCATTTGGTGTCCTTAACAGCCTTTCCCTGCTCCACAAAGCAACCTTTCCCAACACTGGCAAAACACAGATTGCAAAATGGCTGCCAGATCATTTTTTTTTATAAGGTGGGGGTGTGTCCATGTGCTGAAACATCTCAATTGGCTGTCCTGTCCCACCTAATGGATGTGTCATGGGTCAAAGTTTGGCGCAATGCAAAAGAATATGGTGCCGGTGGACATCGCCATATGTTCGTTTGTTCAGTGAACACGCAAAGTTTGCCACAAAACGACCGTCGGGCGAACCGCAAGGCCATCTCTACTTAAGACACCTTCTCTTGTGGGAGGTTGCTTGAGAAATAGGTTCCTTTTTCCTAGTTCCTGAAAAGATGTGCTGTTTATGTTTGTCCGTGTACAGACTTCTGTCTATTTCCTCAATTTTGACCCTTCATTGCCTGATCTCCAAACTGATCCTTAACAGCCTGGATGGAACTCAAACAGTTTATTGTATTGCACATACTCTGCCTGCCTTGACCTTGGCCTGTACTGATTGGATTTCCCTGATCCCGTGGTGTTCTGCAATGTTGTCTCTTAACCCCAGTGGGTCAACAGTCACTTGAATAGATACTACTCTGAGAGATAGCAGCCTGGTAGTTCCCCTGCAGTGAAGTCCAGAGCTAGGTCCACTTAGATAACAGTCGTGGGAGTAGCCCCAAGCCAAATCTGTTCAAGTGACACTATGGGCCCACACCCACTGCGTAACATCAAAATTGAACCAACTAGGCCCAACATAACCTAGCAAAGCTGCCTTTTATCCTTCTTTGGTATCATGTTGTATTAGGGTCCATTACTAAATCAGAGTCTGACATTCTGGTTTGCCAGTCCAACCTTGCATAGACATATCTCTAGCTAAAGTCCATATGTTACACATCTACATCTGCCTGAGGATAAATTGGGATTTTTTTTTTTGTAAGGCAAGTTCTCTGTAATTATTCTACAATGTATAATGGGGCTGTAGTCAGTCATTACATTACATTCCTTTAAGTTTTTCCACTACCCTATCTTATTTTTTCACTCCTTCAGTCTTCTTCTTCTTCTTAGACCTGCAGGGTCTTTGTAACATCAGCTTCTGATTCATGCATGGGCAAATTGAATTGTGTTTTCTTCCCCTGAAGGAAACTTCTTGCAATTCAAAGACATTTGAAAATGTGAATGTCTGTAATCCATCACACAGAATATTAATAAAATATTTTAGGGCATGAAAAAGAATAATCCAGAAGAAAGACACATTTGGTATGTTTTCTAGGGCGGTACCTAATGCCCATACATACTGTAGCACAGGCAGCCATTCTCTGTGTTTGGATTTTGTGAGAATACTTTGAAACCGCAAAAATATGATGCCATGTTCTTTTCTTAGTTAAACTATTAAAAGTGAATGGTTAGGTGCAATCATTTTAGTGCATGCAGTCGTCAGACTCCATGTTGTACCCCAAGATGCCAAATTCATCTGGATTGCAGAGGTTGGGAATAACGATCCTGGACACTATTTTAACTCTTTATTGTGTGAGGACAGGTGCACTTGAAGGCAATTTGCTATTATCTGAGGGCAGCACAAATTGGTGACAGATACCCTGATGAAAACACTAGGTCACTTTTTTGTCTTCATAAACTTTTGTCTCTCTCCACCACCCTGTGGATGGCTAATAGTTCTCCTTCTGTACTATGTTTAGGAAGAAAGCTGACGATCAGCGGGGGACGAGAGCTGGGGGATCATGAATATTAAGACTTCTGAACTTGTACTGTATAGAGCTAGACATATGCTCAATACTCATTTTAGCAAAACAATTGGGTCAGTTCAACTAAGTGACCCAGCGTTTTCATCAGGGTTTGTGTCGCCAGTTTATTCTGCCCTCAGATTATTATTAATAAACTGAAAATTGAAAATAATGCAATCCTTGAAATAATTACAAGCCCTAGAGTTTCATGGTCCATTATATTAAAAGGTTAATCCCATTTCACATAGTATGTCATATATGTCAGATAGGCGCAGATCTTTGTCAGTAACTGTGGTTGCAACACTTGTGTGGATCTCTCCATTCACATTTATGGAAGTTCAAAAAAATTGCCAACAAAGCATGGCCCAGCCAATCAGCATATTCATTTCACTGGCAAAACACCTGTTACTGAAGTACATGCACTGATTGGCTGACTAGTAGCGCCTACTGGTCAATGATGTACTACATGTACTGTACTGCTCTTGACCAGTGGAAGCATGAGCAGTTTCTTTGAACACCAGGTGAGGGAAAGCTTCCTTACGACAGCTCTTTCTGTCTTTTATAAATAAGGATTTTCTTTATCTGTATTAGTTATATGCTTACTAGTATTATGTAATCTTCATCTTCTCTTATTTTAGGATGACATTTTGGAGGCCTTTAATAGTGTTGAGCGAATCGGAGTTCATGAAGTGGACTCCAATCCTAATTTCAGGAAAAATTCGATTCACAGCAAAGCCGAATTTCCACGTGCTTCATGGTAACAAATCGATTTTCCCTGAAACGGTGGGAAAAAAATAATCATTCCTGCCTCATCTATTTAGGCGTGACGAGGCCGCCGTTGCAATCTTGCTTGAAGAACCCTCCCGAAATCTTGCGCGCATTGATGTATGATGTCACCACTCTGGCCACCGTGATGACGTCACCACGCACCGTGTGAGATTTCGCGCTTGATCTTCAAGCAAGATTTCCACGGCAGCCTCTTTGCGATCAAATGGATGAGGTAAGTATGTTTTAAATTTTTTTAAGATTCAAATGCAAAACATACTTTAGCGAGACATCTGAGATGTTCAATGACGGGTGGGGGGGGGGCGGCGCAATCGTTTATCTCTAGCTTTTAACCCCCTTTCACATGTCTGTGATGATGCCCATGAAAAGACGTTTCATTCGTGAAGATGCCTGTGAAGGGTCCTTTGTTGGTCCGTTTGTTGCCCTCCGTGTGTCATCTGTATTCCACGTGCACTAATAGGTCCATGAAAACCACTGACAAAACACTGACAAAGAACCAATTGTACTGTAGTGTAAGATTGTGTTGTGATCATTGCATCAAGAAGCTGTAGATCTCTGTTTGATGGTATTGTTCCTCTCCAGGAAAGTGGGCACTTGTCCTTGGGAAGCCTCCAGCAGCGGCTGCATAGGATTGCATCTGTTGTAAACACGCTTCTACCTAGCGTTGTGTCTAGATTAGCACAACATTTTAAGTTAAGCCTCCAATTGGCGTTATTTTATTCACATCTGAACGAATTGACCCTATAGTGTGCCTTTCTATTCCTCTTTAGCAATATCTTCAGCCCATTGTGACCAATGGAGTGCATGTGTCTACACACAGTCAGTGGAAAAAACAAGGTTGTGTCAATAACCACATTAAGATAGATGGCCACGTGCTGTCTGTGGAGAACACAAACGGCACATGTTTTCCGCGATTTACTGATGTATGAAAGAGACCTTACAATCAATTGCTAGTTTCCGCAGAGTAATGGTCTCAAGTTACTCTAATTCATCTTACAATGTAAACCCCTGAACAAATTAATATTGTCACTTGAGGGGCCATTGTGCTTGTATACCCCGTGAAATTTTTGTAGCAGTCCTTTTCAGGGAAACTTGTCCCTGCACAATCCGACATTGTCTTCAGTATGTGGGGACATGTCTCACTGAGATTGCTTTAATTGCAAACCATTGTCTTTGTGTAAGACTCAAACCTCTATGTACTTATATGCTTTTCTCTTGCATCCATTTACATAACTCTCTTTAGTTACAAAATGTGAGGTCGGGAATGAATGCTGAAGCGGAGATGAAGTCTCAGTTCACATTTCCATTCAGAGTGCTATTCTTAACTTCAAAATGGAGGACATAGTGACAAAACCCAATGGACCCCATTATAAGACAACGGGGCACGTCAGGAAATGCTGGTATCATTTTCCAGCACTCCATTTTTTCATGTTTCTGCTCCTCTGATGTAAAATAAAAATAAAAAAGGTGCAGGCTTCTAAATTAAAGTGGTACATCATCTGGCAATCCATGCATCAGAAAAGCAGTTTCTGATGCAAATTATCGTGAATTATAGTAAAATTTGCCTATGCCAAAAAGCCCTGCCTACTGCAAGAGCCATGCAAAATTGAGAAATATTGCAAATGTACGGGCAAAAACATTTTTATTCGAAAAACTTGCACAAGTTGCATAATAAATTCCCCCCTGTCTGAGTGTACTATCTGTCATTGTTATGAGGGCACTGTGTTGGTTACTACCATGAGAAACAGCGGTTGCCTCTTTCGTAGCGGCACTGATGGAGGTGCTTTGGCTGTAACTGTTATGTGGACACCAAGGCTGTGATTATGAGTCCTCTTAACAAGAACTAATGTTCTAGCCTTAAAAAAACTGATTTCTATAGCTAATTTTTCCTACTTATAAAAGACATTAGCATCTGATTACAGTATGCGCCAGGAAGTAAAATGACATCTTCAGGAGTCATTATCTCAATGGTTTGCAATTTAACTGAAGAGGTGTGAGAGTGATTATTTACGGATGCTCACCAAATTTGCCAATTTTATGCTGACAAACCTAAGATTTCAATTATGGGCTTAATATTCTAAGCATTTTATATTGAAAGCATTGTTTACATTCTATAGGTTACATCTATGACTCCAACAATTGTATGTGCCTGAATTATTACTATTCTTCATCTCGGTGCATAGAGTACATAGGAACAAACATGTTGTTCTGTACAAAGTGACTAAGCTACAAGATTTGACTCACCAAAAAGGGTTCCGCTACTATCGAATGTGATTTTATCAAATTCAGCATTAAAAAAAAATTGTTACTTTTGTAATTTTCTCCCTGTTACAAAATGCTCCAGTTGTGAGATATTCTATTTACTTCATTAAAATGGGCACCCCTGGCGTTTAATCTGTATAATGAGGTGCATGTCCACCTACTAAGTTGGTTGCACATGTTCAGTCCCATCCTTCAACTGCCACCAGCCATATATCCTTGTTAGAAGCTGTGAGAGTAAGGCCTCATGCACACGACCGTTGTGTGCATCCGCGTCCGTTCCATCATTTTTCACAGTTTAGCGGAGGTCCCATTCATTTCTATAGAGCTGTGAAAAAAAAACTGATAGTCCTCAGTTTTTTCTCTGCATCCGTAATCCGTGATTCCAGTCCGTCCCAAAAATATAACCTGTCCTATTCTTTTTTGTGGAAAACAGAGGATGGACCCATTCAAGTCAATGGGTCCATAAAAAAAACGAATGCACAACTGGTATGTCATCCGCGTCCGTGTCCATTTTTTTCTACAAGACCTTGGTGCAATAAAATTACACTTTTCATTAACCTTCCTTTTTTTCCCCTATCAGACAAAAAAAAAAAGGAAGACACAAGGAAACACAACTGAAGCAAAATCGGACACGGACCACTGAAGTCAAATCACTGACAGTGAAAAAACACTGTCGTGTGCATGAGGCCTTACAGGAAGAGAAATGCAGCAAAAAGGACATGTCCCCTGAGAAAAAAACACACCCTGAGCTGCCAAACTGAAGAAAATTGAGCAAAGCAATTGCAGTAATCAATAGGGAGATCTCCGGATCCATGTGCAGAACAGGCTGGTTCTAGCTCTGTTAGAAAGATATTGTCATGCACTATATGAAGTTTGATTTTCACTTTTTACATCAATCATGGCATAAAACCCTTTAAAATAGCTGTCTCAAAAAAGACAACCCCATTAAGAATGTAGGTTCACTCCTGACATGGGCTGCAAACAGCTGATTCTGTAAATGTATTATTATATGGAAGAAATTACGATATGTAATTGCCATCTGTATGGGCAGCATGGTGGCTCAGTGGTTAGCACTGGGGCCTTGCAGTGCTGGGGTCCTAGGTTCAAATCTGACCAAGGACAATATCTGCATAGGGTTTGTATGTTCTCCCCCATGTTAAGACTCCAAAGAAATACTGATAGGGAACTTAGATTGTGACCCCTATTGGGGACAGCTTGATGCTAATGTCTGTAAAGCGCTATATAAGTGTATAAAATAACTAAAATCTGTTGTGTCAAAAATTGGGGTCCTGGGAACCCCCTAATATTGTCATTGGTTGTTTATATGAGACTCCTTTAACTCATCTTAAAGTACAAACCCCCAGATATACAGTATCTCATGAACGTGAGTACGCCCCTCAGGGAATTCCTTAATTTCGAAAAGCGTCAGAGTTTTTTTGGTTCGAGAAGGCACTCATCCTTAGTGTGACGTCACAAGGAACTATCGCTCTCAAGGATTACCAGCTTGGTTTCCCTCGTGCGCACGAGTCACCGGCCGGGACCGCGCACGCTTGTAGAGGAAACCTGAAGACTCGAACACTCTAGCAGTACTACTGAGAAGTACAGTGGGGATCCTGTACACCACCAGCACAGGCAAGTTGCTATTTCTTGCAGCATCAACCAAAAACTTTTCTCCTACCAGGCTGATTATCATAGATTAGAAGTGTACGTGGATTCGGTGAACATTGGTGTGTACTTACCTGGTGGTATCATTTTATTCGATGCAGCACTGATTGCGGGACTCATTACTTGACAGAATGGGGCAAGGGCTGCGTGAAAAACACAGAATATTGAACATGCTGCGTTTTTAACTCAACGCTAGAGTTGAGCGAACACCTGGATGTTCGGGTTCGAGAAGTTCGGCCGAACATCCCGGAAATGTTCGGGTTCGGGATCCGAACCCGATCCGAACTTCGTCCCGAACCCGAACCCCATTGAAGTCAATGGGGACCCGAACTTTTCGGCACTAAAAAGGCTGTAAAACAGCCCAGGAAAGAGCTAGAGGGCTGCAAAAGGCAGCAACATGTAGGTAAATCCCCTGCAAACAAATGTGGATAGGGAAATGAATTAAAATAAAAATTAAATAAATAAAAATTAACCAAAATCAATTGGAGAGAGGTCCCATAGCAGAGAATCTGGCTTCACGTCACCCACCACTGTAAGAGTCCATTTTCATAAATTTAGGCCCAGCACCCAGGCAGAGGAGAGAGGTCCCGTAACAGAGGATCTGGCTTCATGTCAGCAGAGAATTAGTCTGCATGTCATAGCAGAGAATGAGGCTTCACGTCAGCCACCACTGCAACAGTCCATTGGCATATATTTAGGCCCAGCACCCAGGCAGAGGAGGGAGGTCCCGTAACAGAGAATCTGTCTTCATGTCAGCAGAGAATCAGTCTGCATGTCATAGCAGAGAATGAGGCTTCACGTCAGCCACCACTGCAACAGTCCATTGGCATATATTTAGGCCCAGCACACACACAGGCAGAGGAGAGAGGTCCCGTAACAGAGAATCTGGCTTCATGTCAGCAGAGAATCATTCTGCATGTCATAGCAGAGAATCAGGCTTCACGTCAGCCACCACTGCAACAGTCCATTGGCATATATTTAGGCCCAGCACCCAGGCAGAGGAGAGAGGTCCCGTAACAGAGAATCTGTCTTCATGTCAGCAGAGAATTAGTCTGCATGTCATAGCAGAGAATGAGGCTTCACATCAGCCACCACTGCAACAGTCCATTGGCATATATTTAGGCCCAGCACACACACAGGCAGAGGAGAGAGGTCCCGTAACAGAGAATCTGTCTTCATGTCAGCAGAGAATTAGTCTGCATGTCATAGCAGAGAATGAGGCTTCATGTCAGCCACCACTGCAACAGTCCATTGGCATATATTTAGGCCCAGCACACACACAGGCAGAGGAGAGAGGTCCCGTAACAGAGAATCTGTCTTCATGTCAGCAGAGAATTAGTCTGCATGTCATAGCAGAGAATGAGGCTTCACGTCAGCCACCACTGCAACAGTCCATTGGCATATATTTAGGCCCAGCACACACACAGGCAGAGGAGAGAGGTCCCGTAACAGAGAATCTGTCTTCATGTCAGCAGAGAATTAGTCTGCATGTCATAGCAGAGAATGAGGCTTCACGTCAGCCACCATTGCAACAGTCCATTGGCATATATTTAGGCCCAGCACACACACAGGCAGAGGAGAGAGGTCCCGTAACAGAGAATCTGTCTTCATGTCAGCAGAGAATTAGTCTACATTTCATAGCAGAGAATGAGGCTTCACGTCAGCCACCACTGCAACAGTCCATTGGCATATATTTAGGCCCAGCACACACACAGGCAGAGGAGAGAGGTCCCGTAACAGAGAATCTGTCTTCATGTCAGCAGAGAATTAGTCTGCATGTCATAGCAGAGAATGAGGCTTCACGTCAGCCACCACTGCAACAGTCCATTGGCATATATTTAGGCCCAGCACACACACAGGCAGAGGAGAGAGGTCCCGTAACAGAGAATCTGTCTTCATGTCAGCAGAGAATTAGTCTGCATGTCATAGCAGAGAATGAGGCTTCACGTCAGCCACCACTGCAACAGTCCATTGGCATATATTTAGGCCCAGCACACACACAGGCAGAGGAGAGAGGTCCCGTAACAGAGAATCTGTCTTCATGTCAGCAGAGAATTAGTCTACATTTCATAGCAGAGAATGAGGCTTCACGTCAGCCACCACTGCAACAGTCCATTGGCATATATTTAGGCCCAGCACACACACAGGCAGAGGAGAGAGGTCCCGTAACAGAGAATCTGTCTTCATGTCAGCAGAGAATTAGTCTGCATGTCATAGCAGAGAATGAGGCTTCACGTCAGCCACCACTGCAACAGTCCATTGGCATATATTTAGGCCCAGCACCCAGGCAGAGGAGGGAGGTCCCGTAACAGAGAATCTGGCTTCATGTCAGCAGAGAATCAGTCTGCATGTCATAGCAGAGAATGAGGCTTCACGTCAGCCACCACTGCAACAGTCCATTGGCATATATTTAGGCCCAGCACACACACAGGCAGAGGAGAGAGGTCCCGTAACAGAGAATCTGTCTTCATGTCAGCAGAGAATTAGTCTGCATGTCATAGCAGAGAATGAGGCTTCACGTCAGCCACCACTGCAACAGTCCATTGGCATATATTTAGGCCCAGCACACACACAGGCAGAGGAGAGAGGTCCCGTAACAGAGAATCTGTCTTCATGTCAGCAGAGAATTAGTCTGCATGTCATAGCAGAGAATGAGGCTTCACGTCAGCCACCACTGCAACAGTCCATTGGCATATATTTAGGCCCAGCACACACACAGGCAGAGGAGAGAGGTCCCGTAACAGAGAATCTGGCTTCATGTCAGCAGAGAATCAGTCTGCATGTCATAGCAGAGAATGAGGCTTCACGTCAGCCACCACTGCAACAGTCCATTGGCATATATTTAGGCCCAGCACACACACAGGCAGAGGAGAGAGGTCCCGTAACAGAGAATCTGTCTTCATGTCAGCAGAGAATTAGTCTGCATGTCATAGCAGAGAATGAGGCTTCACGTCAGCCACCACTGCAACAGTCCATTGGCATATATTTAGGCCCAGCACCCAGGCAGAGGAGGGAGGTCCCGTAACAGAGAATCTGGCTTCATGTCAGCAGAGAATCAGTCTGCATGTCATAGCAGAGAATGAGGCTTCACGTCAGCCACCACTGCAACAGTCCATTGGCATATATTTAGGCCCAGCACCCAGGCAGAGGAGGGAGGTCCCGTAACAGAGAATCTGGCTTCATGTCAGCAGAGAATCAGTCTGCATGTCATAGCAGAGAATGAGGCTTCACGTCAGCCACCACTGCAACAGTCCATTGGCATATATTTAGGCCCAGCACACAGGCAGAGGAGAGAGGTCCCGTAACAGAGAATCTGTCTTCATGTCAGCAGAGAATTAGTCTGCATGTCATAGCAGAGAATGAGGCTTCACGTCAGCCACCACTGCAACAGTCCATTGGCATATATTTAGGCCCAGCACACAGGCAGAGGAGAGAGGTCCCGTAACAGACAATCTGGCTTCATGTCAGCAGAGAATCATTCTGCATGTCATAGCAGAGAATCAGGCTTCACGTCACCCAACATTGGAACAGTCCATTGGCATATATTTAGGCCCCGGCACCCAGACACAGGAGAGGTTCATTCAACTTTGGGTAGCCTCGCAATATAATGGTAAAATGAAAATAAAAATAGGATTGAATGAGGAAGTGCCCTGGAGTCCAATAATATATGGTTAAGGGGAGGTAGTTAATGTCTAATCTGGACAAGGGACGGACAGATCCTGTGGGATCCATGCCTGGTTCATTTTTATGAACGTCAGCTTGTCCACATTGGCTGTAGACAGGCGGCTGCGTTTGTCTGTAATGACGCCCCCTGCCGTGCTGAATACACGTTCAGACAAAACGCTGGCCGCCGGGCAGGCCAGCACCTCCAAGGCATAAAAGGATAGCTCTGGCCACGTGGACAATTTAGAGACCCAGAAGTTGAATGGGGCCGAACCATCAGTCAGTACGTGGAGGGGTGTGCACACGTACTGTTCCACCATGTTAGTGAAATGTTGCCTCCTGCTAACACGTTGCGTATCAGGTGGTGGTGCAGTTAGCTGTGGCGTGTTGACAAAAGTTTTCCACATCTCTGCCATGCTAACCCTGCCCTCAAAGGAGCTGGCATTGACACAGCTGCCTTGGCGACCTCTTGCTCCTCCTCTGCCTTGGCCTTGGGCTTCCACTTGTTCCCCTGTGACATTTGGGAATGCTCTCAGTAGCGCGTCTACCAACGTGCGCTTGTACTCGCGCATCTTCCTATCACGCTCCAGTGCAGGAAGTAAGGTGGGCACATTGTCTTTGTAGCGTGGATCCAGCAGGGTGGCAACCCAGTAGTCCGCACAGGTTAAAATGTGGGCAACTCTGCTGTCGTTGCGCAGGCACTGCAGCATGTAGTCGCTCATGTGTGCCAGGCTGCCCAGGGGTAAGGACAAGCTGTCCTCTGTGGGAGGCGTATCGTCATCGTCCTGCCTTTCCCCCCAGCCACGCACCAGTGATGGACCCGAGCTGCGTTGGGTGCCACCCCGCTGTGACCATGCTTCATCCTCATCCTCCTCCACCTCCTCCTCATCCTCGTCCTCCTCGTCCTCCAGTAGTGGGCCCTGTCTGGCCACATTTGTACCTGGCCTCTGCTGTTGCCAAAAACCTCCCTCTGAGTCACTTCGAAGAGACTGGCCTGAAAGTGCTAAAAATGACCCCTCTTCCTCCTCCTCCTCCTCCTCCTCCTGGGCCACCTGCTCTTGCATCATCGCCCTAAGTGTTTTCTCAAGGAGACATAGAAGTGGTATTGTAACGCTGATAACGGCGTCATCGCCACTGGCCATGTTGGTGGAGTACTCGAAACAGCGCAACAGGGCACACAGGTCTCGCATGGAGGCCCAGTCATTGGTGGTGAAGTGGTGCTGTTCTGTAGTGCGACTGACCCGTGCGTGCTGCAGCTGAAACTCCACTATGGCCTGCTGCTGCTCGCACAGTCTGTCCAGCATGTGCAAGGTGGAGTTCCACCTGGTGGGCACGTCGCATATGAGGCGGTGAGCGGGAAGGCCGAAGTTACGCTGTAGCGCAGACAGGCGAGCAGCAGCAGGATGTGAACGCCGGAAGCGCGAACAGACGGCCCGCACTTTATGCAGCAGCTCTGACATGTCGGGGTAGTTGTGAATGAACTTCTGCACCACCAAATTCAGCACATGCGCCAAGCAAGGGATGTGCGTCAAATTGGCTAGTCCCAGAGCTGCAACGAGATTTCGCCCATTATCGCACACCACCAGGCCGGGCTTGAGGCTCACCGGCAGCAACCACTCGTCGGTCTGTTGTTCTATACCCCGCCACAACTCCTGTGCGGTGTGGGGCCTGTCCCCCAAACATATGAGTTTCAGAATGGCCTGCTGACGTTTACCCCGGGCTGTGCTGAAGTTGGTGGTGAAGGTGTGTGGCTGACTGGATGAGCAGGTGGAAGAAGAGGAGGAGGAAGCCGAGAAGGAGGAGGTGGCAACAGGAGGCAAAGAATGTTGCCCTGCGATCCTTGGCGGCGGAAGGACGTGCGCCAAACAGCTCTCCGCCTGGGGCCCAGCTGCCACTACATTTACCCAGTGTGCAGTTAGGGAGATATAGCGTCCCTGGCCGTGCTTACTGGTCCACGTATCTGTGGTTAGGTGGACCTTGCCACAGATGGCGTTGCGCAGTGCACACTTGATTTTATCGGATACTTGGTTGTGGAGGGAAGGCACGGCTCTCTTGGAGAAGTAGTGGCGGCTGGGAACAACATACTGTGGGACAGCAAGCGACATGAGCTGTTTGAAGCTGTCTGTGTCCACCAGCCTAAATGACAGCATTTCATAGGCCAGTAGTTTAGAAATGCTGGCATTCAGGGCCAGGGATCGAGGGTGGCTAGGTGGGAATTTACGCTTTCTCTCAAATGTTTGTGAGATGGAGAGCTGAACGCTGCCGTGTGACATGGTTGAGACGCTTGGTGATGGAGGTGGTGGTGGTGGTGTTGGTGGTACATCCCCTGTTTGCTGGGCGGCAGGTGCCAACGTTCCTCCAGAGGCGGAGGAAGAGGCCGAGGCGGCAGCAGCAGAAGAGGCCGAGGCGGCAGCAGCAGAAGAGGTAGCAGGGGGAGCCTGAGTGACTTCCTTGGTTTTAAGGTGTTTACTCCACTGCAGTTCATGCTTTGCATGCAGGTGCCTGGTCATGCAGGTTGTGCTCAGGTTCAGAACGTTAATGCCTCGCTTAAGGCTCTGATGGCACAGCGTGTAAACCACTCGGGTCTTGTCGTCAGCACATTGTTTGAAGAAGTGCCATGCCAGGGAACTCCTTGAAGCTGCCTTTGGGGTGCTCGGTCCAAGATGGCGGTGGTCAGTAGCAGGCGGAGTCTCTTGGCGGCGGGTGTTCTGCTTTTGCCCACTGCTCCCTCTTTTGCTACGCTGTTGGCTCGGTCTCACCACTGCCTCTTCCTCCGAACTGTGAAAGTCAGTGGCACGACCTTCATTCCATGTGGGGTCTAGGACCTCATCGTCCCCTGCATCGTCTTCCACCCAGTCTTGATCCCTGACCTCCTGTTCAGTCTGCACACTGCAGAAAGACGCAGCAGTTGGCACCTGTGTTTCGTCATCATCAGAGACATGCTGAGGTGGTATTCCCATGTCCTCATCATCAGGAAACATAAGTGGTTGTGCGTCAGTGCATTCTATATCTTTCACCGCTGGGGAAGGGCTAGGTGGATGCCCTTGGGAAACCCTGCCAGCGGAGTCTTCAAACAGCATAAGAGACTGCTGCATAACTTGAGGCTGAGAATGTTTCCCTGGTATGCATGGGGGTGATGTGACAGACTGATGGGGTTGGTTTTCAGGCGCCATCTGTGCGCTTTCTGCAGAAGACTGGGTGGGAGATAATGTGAACGTGCTGGATCCACTGTCGGCCACCCAATTGACTAATGCCTGCACCTGCTCAGGCCTTACCATCCTTAGAACGGCATTGGGCCCCACCATATATCGCTGTAAATTCTGGCGGCTACTGGGACCTGAGGTAGTTGGTACACTAGGACGTGTGGATGTGGCAGAACGGCCACGTCCTCTCCCAGCACCAGAGGGTCCACTAACACCACCACGACCATGTCCACGTCCGCGTCCCTTACTAGATGTTTTTCTCATTGTTATGGTTCACCACAACAACAAAAATATTATTTGGCCCAATGTATTGTATTCAAATTCAGCGGGATATAAATTTGAGGCCTAGTATTTAGGCGCTGGGTGACCGGTATGGATTTACTAACAGAATTAGACTTGGAAATGCACAGTAGCGTGTGTGTGAAGTTATTCTGAATGACCCTATGTGCACCTTGAATATTATATACCCTTTTAGGGATAGATTTCAAATAGCTCTGATATAGCAGAAACCACTAAATTATGAAATTGCTAAATTGGGAATTGTATTTCAACCCAGAACAAAAAATGTGATTTGACGGACACTAAATAACTTTCCCAGCCACAACAGGACAGCGGTAACGAGAGATTTAGCGGGATATAAATTTGAGGCCTAGTATTTAGGCGCTGGGTGACCGGTATGGATTTAGCGACAGAATTAGACTTGGAAATGCACAGTAGCGTGTGTGTGAAGTTATTCTGAATGACCCTATGTGCACCTTGAATATTATATACCCTTTTAGGGATAGATTTCAAATAGCTCTGATATAGCAGGAACCACTAAATTATGAAATTGCTAAATTGGGAATTGTACTTCAACCCAGAACAAAAAATGTGCTTTGACGGACACTAAATAACTTTCCCAGCCACAACAGGACAGCGGTAACGAGAGATTTAGCGGGATATAAATTTGAGGCCTAGTATTTAGGCGCTGGGTGACCGGTATGGATTTAGCAACAGAATTAGACTTGGAAATGCACAGTAGCGTGTGTGTGAAGTTATTCTGAATGACCCTATGTGCACCTTGAATATTATATACCCTTTTAGGGATAGATTTCAAATAGCTCTGATATAGCAGGAACCACTAAATTATGAAATTGCTAAATTGGGAATTGTACTTCAACCCAGAACAAAAAATGTGCTTTGACGGACACTAAATAACTTTCCCAGCCACAACAGGACAGCGGTAACGAGAGATTTAGCGGGATATAAATTTGAGGCCTAGTATTTAGGCGCTGGGTGACCGGTATGGATTTAGTGACAGAATTAGACTTGGAAATGCACAGTAGCGTGTGTGTGAAGTTATTCTGAATGACCCTATGTGCACCTTGAATATTATATACCCTTTTAGGGATAGATTTCAAATAGCTCTGATATAGCAGAAACCACTAAATTATGAAATTGCTAAATTGGGAATTGTATTTCAACCCAGAACAAAAAATGTGCTTTGACGGACACTAAATAACTTTCCCAGCCACAACAGGACAGCGGTAACGAGAGATTTAGCGGGATATAAATTTGAGGCTTAGTATTTAGGCGCTGGGTGACCGGTATGGATTTAGTGACAGAATTAGACTTGGAAATGCACAGTAGCGTGTGTGTGAAGTTATTCTGAATGACCCTATGTGCACCTTGAATATTATATACCCTTTTAGGGATAGATTTCAAATAGCTCTGATATAGCAGGAACCACTAAATTATGAAATTGCTAAATTGGGAATTGTACTTCAACCCAGAACAAAAAATGTGCTTTGACGGACACTAAATAACTTTCCCAGCCACAACAGGACAGCGGTAACGAGAGATTTAGCGGGATATAAATTTGAGGCCTAGTATTTAGGCGCTGGGTGACCGGTATGGATTTAGCGACAGAATTAGACTTGGAAATGCACAGTAGCGTGTGTGTGAAGTTATTCTGAATGACCCTATGTGCACCTTGAATATTATATACCCTTTTAGGGATAGATTTCAAATAGCTCTGATATAGCAGGAACCACTAAATTATGAAATTGCTAAATTGGGAATTGTACTTCAACCCAGAACAAAAAATGTGCTTTGACGGACACTAAATAACTTTCCCAGCCACAACAGGACAGCGGTAACGAGAGATTTAGCGGGATATAAATTTGAGGCCTAGTATTTAGGCGCTGGGTGACCGGTATGGATTTAGTGACAGAATTAGACTGGGATATGGCCAAAAAATAACCACACTATTGCTGGTTAAATGCACTTGGTGACGGGCGCAGCTTGCCCCTGATGTAGTATATGGCCAAAAAATGAACAGACTATTGCTGGTTAAATGCACTTGGTGTCACAGCTTGACGAACCACACTACTGAGGGTTAAATGCACTTGGTGACGGGCGCAGCTTGCCCCTGATGTAGTATATGGCCAAAAAATGAACAGACTATTGCTGGTTAAATGCACTTGGTGACGGGCGCAGCTTGCCCCTGATTTAGTATATGGCCAAAAAATGAACAGACTATTGCTGGTTAAATGCACTTGGTGTGATAGCTTGACCAACCAGACTACTGAGGGTTAAATGCACTTGGTGACGGGCGCAGCTTGCCCCTGATGTAGTATATGGCCAAAAAATAAACAGACTATTGCTGGTTAAATGCCCTTGGTGACGGGCGCAGCTTGCCCCTGATTTAGTATATGGCCAAAAAATGAACAGACTATTGCTGGTTAAATGCACTTGGTGTGATAGCTTGACCAACCACACTACTGAGGGTTAAATGCACTTGGTGACGGGCGCAGCTTGCCCCTGATGTAGTATATGGCCAAAAAATGAACAGACTATTGCTGGTTAAATGCACTTGGTGACGGGCGCAGCTTGCCCCTGATTTAGTATATGGCCAAAAAATGAACAGACTATTGCTGGTTAAATGCACTTGGTGTGATAGCTTGACCAACCACACTACTGAGGGTTAAATGCACTTGGTGACGGGCGCAGCTTGCCCCTGATGTAGTATATGGCCAAAAAATGAACAGACTATTGCTGGTTAAATGCACTTGGTGACGGGCGCAGCTTGCCCCTGATTTAGTATATGGCCAAAAAATGAACAGACTATTGCTGGTTAAATGCACTTGGTGTGATAGCTTGACCAACCACACTACTGAGGGTTAAATGCACTTGGTGACGGGCGCAGCTTGCCCCTGATGTAGTATATGGCCAAAAAATGAACAGACTATTGCTGGTTAAATGCACTTGGTGACGGGCGCAGCTTGCCCCTGATTTAGTATATGGCCAAAAAATGAACAGACTATTGCTGGTTAAATGCACTTGGTGTGATAGCTTGACCAACCACACTACTGAGGGTTAAATGCACTTGGTGACGGGCGCAGCTTGCCCCTGATGTAGTATATGGCCAAAAAATAAACAGACTATTGCTGGTTAAATGCACTTGGTGTGACAGCTTCACCCTGATGTAGGCTTTAGCCAAAAAACAACCACACCATTGAGGGTTAAATGCACTTGGTGACAGGCGCAGCTTGCCCCTGATTTAGTATATGGCCAAAAAATGAACAGACTATTGCTGGTTAAATGCACTTGGTGTGACAGCTTCACCCTGATGTAGGCTTTAGCCAAAAAACAACCACACCATTGAGGGTTAAATGCACTTGGTCGCAGCTTGGATGCACTTGGTCGCAGCACCGCACAAGACACAAAATGGCCGCCGATCACCCCAGAAAAAAGTGACTGACAAACGGTCTGGGCAGCCTAAAAACAGTGAGTGAGCATTTGAATTTCAGCAGCTCAATGATGCACAGCTGCAGATCGATCGATTAATCAAGTGAAGTCCTTTGGAGGAGTTAATCTGCCTAATCTCGCCCTACTGTCGCATCCGCAACCTCTCCCTACGCTAATCAGAGCAGAGTGACGGGCGGCGCTATGTGACTCCAGCTTAAATAGAGGCTGGGTCACATGGTGCTCTGGCCAATCACAGCCATGCCAATAGTAGGCATGGCTGTGACGGCCTCTTGGGGCAAGTAGTATGACGCTTGTTGATTGGCTGCTTTGCAGCCTTTCAAAAAGCGCCAAGAAAGCGTCACAAAAGCGCCAAGAAAGCGACGAACACCGAACCCGAACCCGGACTTTTACGAAAATGTCCGGGTTCGGGTCCGTGTCACGGACACCCCAAAATTCGGTACGAACCCGAACTATACAGTT
Source organism: Bufo gargarizans (assembly GCF_014858855.1). Lineage (NCBI taxonomy): Eukaryota > Metazoa > Chordata > Amphibia > Anura > Bufonidae > Bufo > Bufo gargarizans. The sequence goes on from NC_058086.1 coordinate 12,431,841, forward strand.
CGAGTTCGCTCATCCCTACTCAACGCGTAACTGATTTGTAAAAAAAAAATGCTCATGTACACAGACCCATTAAAATTAATGGGTCAGGATTCAGTGTGGGTGCTATGCGTTCACTTTACGCATCGCAACATCACGGAAAACTCGCTCGTGTGAAAGGGGCTTAAGTGAAAATGCCAAATTGTGCCCTTTTCCCTCACCGGTGTCATGTGACTCGTTAGTGTTACAAGCAGTGATGGCCAGTTCGCCGTGTTCGCCCGCGAACACATACGAGTTGCCATCTTAACTCACAAGTCCGGTGATGCACAGATAAGTCCTTACCTGTGCCTGTGCGTGAGCCGGTCTGAAACAAATGCGGTCACCGGGAGCAGGCAGATCCAAGAACAGCCGCCTGGGGCCTTCATCGGGCTGTTCTCGGAACTGCCTGCTCCCGGTGACCGCATTTGTTTCAGACCGGCTCGCGAACAGGCACAGGTAAGGACTTACCTGTGCATCGCCGGACTTGTGAGTTAAGATGGCAGCCCGCATGTGTTCGCGGGGGAACAAGGCGAACTGGTCATCACTGGTTACAAGGTCTCTCATACTGGTCACTGGAAGTTAGTCATGGTAAAGAACTCTCTGAGGATCTAAAAAAGAATTGTAGCTCTACATAAAGATGGCCTAAGCTATAAGAAGATTGCCAACACCTGAAACTGAACTGCAGCACAGTGTCCATGACCATACAGCAGTTTAACAAGACAGGTTCCACTCAGAACAGGCCTCTCCATGGTCAAACAAAGAAGTTGAGTGCACGTGCTCAGCGTCATATCCAGAGGTTGTCTTTTCAAAATAGACATATGAGTGCTGCCAGCATTGCTGCAGAGGTTAAAGGGGTGGGGGTCAGCCTGTCAGTGCTCAGACCATATGCCGCACACTGCATCAAATTGGTCTGCATGGCCAGTCCTAGAATGAAGCCTCTTCTAAACATGATGCACAAGAAAGCCTGCAAACAGGTTGCTGAAGACAAGCAGACTAAAGACATGGATTACTGGAACCATGTCCTGTGCTCTGATGAAACCAAGATAAACTTATTTGGTTCAGATTGTGTGTCATGGTTTAGGGCTGCATGAATGCTGCCGGCTGTGAGGAGCTACAGTTCATTGAGGGAACCATGAATGCCAACATATACTGTGACATACTGAAGCAGAGCATGATCCCCTCCCTTCGGAAACTGGGCTGCAGGGCAGTATTTCAACATGATTACCACCCCAAACACACCTCCAAAATGACCACTGCCTTGTTAAAGAAACTAAGGGTAAAGGTGCTGGACTGGCGAAGCATGTCTCCAGACCTAAACCCTATTGAGCCTCCCGGCGGCATTGTCAAACGGAAGGTGGAGGAGTGCAAGGTCTCTAACATCCACTAGCTCCTAGGATTCTATTGGCAAACTGTGAAGCTCTAGTGAACTCCATGCCCAAGAGAGTTAAAGGGGTTGTCCGGGTTCAGAGCTGAATATCCCCATCTTCACCCCTCTGGCCCCCCTGATATGAGCATCAGAGCATTTCATACTCTGATGCTCTTGCTTAACTTGCACTGTATCGTGCAGGGCAAGGGCTTTTTTGTTTATATTATTACACTGCTAGGTAGAGGCTTCCACCTAGCAGTGTTTCCGGTGATGTCACCGGCACTAATGGGCGGGGTTTAGCGCTGCCCTAGCCGTTTTACAGGCTACGGCAGTGCTAAAGCCCACCCATTAGTGCCGGTGACGTCATCGGAAACACTGCTAGGTGGAAGCCTGCCCCTAGCATAACTGGATCTCCAAAAAATGCCTTTGCTCTAAGGCGATTCAGCACAGGGCAAAAGAGAGCATCGGAGCTGTTACAGTCAACTACAGTGGGTTTCCCTAGCGTTGGGCAGTGAAAGAAGGGACTATCCTTTCTTTCCCCAGGGCACACTCTGGTTCTGGGGCTCTGCATAATAGTAGTCAGAGTGCCCATGATGTTAATTGTTTGTATAGGTGCAAGGCAGGGTGTATAAAGTGCAATGCCTCGCGTATGGTACAGGAGCAGAATAAATGTGTCTTTTTACTGAGGATCAAAATAGAAGTTATATTATATCCAATGATAGCAAAACACAGTTCCAATTGTACACAGTGCAATTCTTTCCAGATAGCGAAGTATGGATTAAGGCAAAGTTATGGCGCTTTTCCCTTTCTATCTGTCTCAAGTCTATAGAATCTAGTCATAGAATGTATGGTGGACAATAGTACTCTTTCAATGATGACTGTAACGTCCACTGGGGGATACAGGGTATTAGAGATATGATTGGCCAGGTAGTAACAATGTAAAGGGTGTCTTAGCAGTATTCCACTCACTGCAGTAAAGTCTTAACTGCTTTGGTAGCAGGTTACCTTATTCCCCAATGCTTGGCCATGCAGAGCTCCTTCTATAGATCATGCAGAGATCGGTGGGTTTTTGTAGCTTGAGGCCTAAGTGGATGGAGCACAAGTCTCAGCTTCCTTCCTGTACAAACTCTCGCCATCTACTGATTTACAAAGGATTGTTAACCCCGGCTGTGCCAGCCATACATCATTATTCTGGTTACTATACATAATACATATACACAATATATTACATAACAAACCATTTTCAGACCTTCTGCTCTATGGTACACCATGCACATTATGTTGCTGATACTTAACTGGCTGATGCTTCTGCTGTGGCTTCTGCTGATTGTGGCAGTGGAGACGATGAGAGGTGACAGAGAGGGGTCTCCTGGTCAGGCACACCAGCGGCAGATGTCTGCTCACTGAAAGCTGGGGAAAACTGCATACACAGTGTATCCTGGTAATAAATCTGCGACTTTTTATCGCTCAAGCCAGGTCTAAAAAAGGGGCGGGGAAGGGGACAGGACGGCAGACCCGTCTCATTTATAATTTTCTACACCTGTTTTAGTGGTAGAAAATGGTCTAAATTTAAACAAGTCTTACATGTAGACCGGTGGTGGAGGCACCAGCCTCTACATAACTTCGGCGGATCCACCGCCAGTGCAAGAGGTTATTAAGACCAGCGTGTAAAACACCAGTTTTAATAAATGACCCCCTAAGTCTTCTGCTCACATTTACCCCATTACCCGCTGTTTGGAGTAATATGAGCCCCAGAAGTGGGCCCTCTCTTAATTTTTGCTGTGCCCTTTCCCAGTCTTGTGTGCATTTTCCTATTTGTAGAAGTTAAAGGGGTTGTCCAAGTTATAATTATTGAAGACCTATCCTCAGGATATCCTCTTCACTGTTTACCTTCTCGCCGTTGCATCTGCAGCGGTGAGCAGGTGTAATTAGACCTAACCATCCCATTCATTTCAATGGTACGGATCGTTCCCATACACTCGTATAGGAGTGATCCGTCCCATTGAAATGAATGGGACGGCTTGGGTGTAATTACACCTGCTCACCACTGCAGATGCAACGGCGAGAAAGTGAACAGTGAAAGGGAGGCGGCGCTGGAACGGTGCGCGCCTTCTCTTCAAACAGCTGATCGGCGGGGGTGCTGGGTGTCAGACCACCGCCGATCTGATATTGATGACCTATCCCGAGGATATCTGTAAAGAATAAATCAAGAAATTCTCAGAATTGAGAAAGCTTGTTGGAAGAACGAGTGAAACGTTTTCAAGAAATCTACAGTAAGTCCAGTTGCCTTGATTTATTCTTTACATATATACTATGACCTGGATAAATAAGAACCTTCACAGACATATCCGGAGGATAGGTCATCAATACATATACCTTGGACAACCCCTTTATGATGGAGGAAATATTGTCTGACTAACATGTTCCAGTCCGAATATTATCTTTTCTCTATTTTGTAGAAGAGTTCCTTTGTTTTTGAACAAATAATTTGCGGTAATTAGTTTAATATGTCTGTTGATTCCCAGAAAATAGTCCTTTGTAAGTGCCTCTTGACAGATACTTAAAGGGGTTCTAAACAGTAAATTAATGAAATGTCATGAAGGGATCCGTCAGACTGTCAACAGTTATAGGGGTCAACTGGCCACCTAAAATTAAAAAAGATATGCAGAATGTTCCAGCTAACCAAAAATAATCGGTAGTGAGGTCAGAGGGGCTTAAAAATATAAAAGAAGAGATACTCACCTCCAGGTTCCTGCTTCCATCTCAGCCAATCACCGCTTTGGGCATTTCGAGGCATTATCTGCATGTCGGGACATGAGCTAGTAGTACAGCAACAGGGACCTAGGCAATGTCAGAACAGCAGCAGTGGGGAATAGGTGGAAGTAAGTGTATCTTTTATGTTTTTAAGCCCATCTGACCCAGATGCCAACTTTTTTTGGCTTAGCTACAAAAAATATTCTACATTTTTCAAACCACACCTGGTTCTGAATGCTTTTGTAATTGCAGGTAATTAAAAATCTAGTATAGCCACTGAGTTATTCAATAAAATATATCTATATAGTGCTACCTGCTGTTTTTTTTTTTTCGTTATATCTTGTCCACCTCACTATGGTGGTCGCATGTGCTCAGTATAAATTGTCACCAGCCATATCTTCTGTTAGACGCTGTGGCAGTTACAAGGAAAGATCTACAATGGAAAACACATGCCACTTGAGAAAGGACAAACCCACTGAGAAAGGACAGGCCGCCTGAGAAAGGACACACTTCCTGAGGTGTCAGCTTGAAATAAATCTAGCAGAACAATTAGAGCAATGAATGAGGAGATCTCTGGATCTATGTGAGGTACATAGCTTTGTTAGGCCTCATGCATAGGATTGTAGGCAGCCCGTGCCCATAATCCAGGGAATACGGTGCGGAATGGAGGCACGGATCAGAAGCCCACGGAAGCACTACGGAGTGCTTCCATGGTTTTTCTGTCCATGCCTTCACACAGCAAAAAATAGAACATGCTGTATTTTTTGCGGTGCGGACGGATCGCAGACCCTTTCAAGTTAAATGGGTCTGCATCCGCCTGCACTGGCCACATGGACGGTGCACGTGCATTGGGGACTGCAACACATGTTTGTGTGCATGAGGCCTTAGAAAGAGATTGTCAAGTACTATATGTTCTCTGATTTTCATTTTTTTACATCAATCATCGCATAACCCCTTTAAGGAACTAATCTAGGAAGCCCTTGCACTTGCAACCTACAGCATATCTTGCTTATTTAATATGACTTTTTTCACTCCAAGCCAATATATATATATATATATATACACTGCTGCAGTCAGTGGTGTAACATGAGGTTCCTGTGCCCCACTGCAAAATGATAAAGTTGGCCCCTGCCTACCATGTGCCATTTATATTTATAAGGCCTCTTTCACACTACAGTATGTTGAATTCAGTGTTTTGCATTCCGTTTTTCACGGATCCGTTGTTCCGTTTTTTGCTTCCGTTGTGGTTCCGTTTCCGTTCCGTTGTTCCGTTTTTCCGTATGGCAAATACAGTATACAGTAATTTCATATAAAAAATTGGGCTGGGCATAACATTTTCAATAGATGGTTCCGCAAAAAACGGAACGGAAACGGAAGACATACGGATGCATTTCCGTATGTGTTCCGTTTTTTTTGCGGACCCATTGACTTGAATGGAGCCACGGACTGTGATTTGCAGCCAAATATAGGACATGTTCTATCTTTTCAACGGAACGGAAAAACGGAAATACGGAAACGGAATGCATACGGAACACATTCCGTTTTTTGCGGAACCATTGAAATGAATGGTTCCGTATACGGACCGTATACGGAACGCAAAAAACGGACCGTATACGGAACGCAAAAAACTGTAGTGTGAAAGAGGCCTAACACCCCTTTGTACCACCTCCAGATGCAGAACTTGTAGTGGTGCAGTGCCTTAACCCTTGCTGGGAGCTCTTTAAGATTGCAGGATCGTCTTCTTCTTCTACAAGGGGTAGACTCCCTTAACTCAGTAATAACAAGAAATAAGAATAAAACCACTTGACAGGAGGTTAAATGGTGCTAGATCAAGCAAAAGTAATAGAAATACATAAAATCACAAAGCCGAAGTATGATCTTGTATGAGTAAACGCCTAGTGGTAACAAATGGGGCTATACGCCAGGCTTGACGGGGGTAACAATATGAAAATGTCCTCTAGTTGTAATTACCTATGGCGGGCAGGGCTGGCCTTTGGGGTGTGCGGGCTGTGCGGCCGCACAGGGTGCCATAGCAACAGGAGCGCCGGCCGACAGCCCGCCGCTAACTAAGTCTACTTACTAGGACAGGGGGACAGTGTGCTTTCCCGCTACTACATCAACCCCCCCCAGGGATTTTCGGGGCCATTAAAGGGCTTCTGTCACCCCACTAAACTGTTTTTTTTTTTTTGTGGACTTATAATCCCTACACTGCGATTTATCCATACATAATGTAATTAATTATTTTGGTTCAGTAGATTTTGCTAAAAACGTACTGTTATAATATGTAAATGACCTGTCTACCAGCAAGTAGGGCTGCTACTTGCTGCTAGCAGCCGCATCCTCCTATCATAATGACGCCCCCTCCGCATGTTGATTGACAGGGCCAGCGAACGGGATCGTTCTCTGCTGGCCCTGTTTGCATTCAAAATCTGGCGTCTGCGCCGTACCTGTCTTCAATCGGCGCAGGCGCACTGAGAGGCGGACGCTCACTCGGCCGCTCCATCCTCAATGCGCCTGCGCCGATGATGTCACATCGACATCCGGCACAGGTGCATTGAGGATGGAGCGGCGGAGCGAGCGTCCGCCTCTCAGTGCGCCTGCGCCGATTGAAGACAGGTTGTAATGACCGGCAACACGCACAGGGAGGAAAAAGGGAAAGTCCTGCCCAAGGGAGAGGGAAAGGTGGTGACCCCTAACTCTCCTTGCGGCTGGCACCTGACGTCCCTAGACGGGTTCCTCACCCGTGCGGCGATCACGTGCCTAAACCCTGGCTTTCCCTGAAATGAACCCTAGATAATGAACGGGCCGGTGGGATCGCTAGTCCTCACCACTGCACTAAGAGGGAAACACCAGGGAGAGGACAGACAAACACAGACAAACACAAACACCCAGGTGGACGACAACAACTGTCCACAAAGGTCCAACAGGGATCCGGAGGGTAGCGTTCTAAAGCAACAATCAGAGACCGCAGCAACACAGCTCCAGTGGGTCAGAATAGATGTCCAGGCAGGAAGCTCTATATCTGGCAACTAGAGAAGTGTGAGAGGGGAATATAAGGAGGATTGGGAGTGCTGGACAAGGAACAGCTGAGAGAAGGAGCTACGGATCCCTGAGTGAGCCAAAAGGGTTTGCAAAGCAAACCCAGAAAGCTACAATAAGGGTACTTTCACACTTGCGGCAGGACGGATCCGACAGGCTGTTCACCATGTCGGATCCGTCCTGCGGCTATTTCGCCGTGCCCGCGGACCGCCGCTCCGTCCCCATTGACTACAATGGGGATGGGGGCGGAGCTCCGGCGCAGCACGGCGCTGCACGGAGAAAGGCCGCTGGACTAAAATTACTGCATGTCAGGCTTTTTAGTCCGGCGGCTTTCTCTGTGCACCGCCGTGCTGCGCCGGAGCTCCGCCCCGTCCCCATTGTAGTCAATGGGGACGGAGCGGCGGTCCGCGGGCACGGCAAAATAGCCGCAGGACGGATCCAACATGGTGAACAGCCTGTCGGATCCGTCCTGCCGCTAGTGTGAAACTAGCCTAAGGAAACATCCCTATCTTACATAGAGTGTGCAGCCAACCGCTGCGACCTCCTGACCCCGGGTACAACGGAGTCAGGCATGGCTCTTGACACCCTCGTGACAGTACCCCCCTCTCTACGAGGGGCCTCTGGACACTCAGGACCAGGTCTCTCAGGATGAGAGGCATGAAAAATCCGAACTAGCCTGTCGGCGTTTACCTCAGACGCAGGAACCCACATTCTTTCCTCGGGACCGTAACCTCTCCAGTGCACCAGATATTGGAGAGAGCGGCGGACCCGACGAGAATTAATAATTTTGGATATCTGAAATTCTAAATTACCATCCACGACAACAGGAGGGGGTGGCAGCGGTGACGGTTCTAGAGGTGGAACATATTTTTTGAGTAACGACTTATGAAAGACATTATGGATTTTAAAAGTCTGAGGTAACTCCAGGCGAAAAGCCAAGGGGTTGATGATGGCTACAATCTTGTAAGGACCAATAAACCTAGGACCCAGTTTCCAAGAGGGAACCTTCAATTTGATATTCCTAGTAGATAACCACACATAGTCATTCACTCCTAGGTCCGGACCTGGCGACCGTCTCTTATCAGCCATGCATTTGTATTTACCTCCCATATTTTTCAAGTTAGCTTGCACCTTCTGCCATACCGATGAAAGAGATGAAGAAAAACGTTCCTCTTCGGGAACCCCAGAAGACCCCCCCCCCTCTTTGAAAGTACAGAATTGAGGATGAAAACCATATGCACCAAGAAATGGTGACTTGCCAGTGGATTCCTGACGGCGATTATTTATGGCAAACTCAGCTAAGGGTAAATATGACGACCACAACTCTTGGTTTTCAGACACAAAACATCTTAGATATGTCTCCAGGTTTTGGTTGGTACGCTCAGTCTGTCCATTCGACTGAGGATGGAAAGCTGAGGACAAGTGAACCCCCAAACGGGAACAAAAAGCTTTCCAAAATTTAGAAATAAACTGGGTTCCCCGATCCGAAACAACATCGGAGGGGACCCCGTGAAGCTTCACGATCTCACTGATGAATACCTGAGCAAGAGTTTTAGCATTAGGTAGTGCGGGTAACGCAATGAAGTGTGCCATTTTGCTAAACCTGTCCACTACTACCAAAATAACTGTTTTACCCGCAGACAAAGGTAAGTCAGTGATAAAATCCATAGACAGATGTGTCCATGGTCTATTGGGAATGACGAGTGGTAATAGAGACCCTGCAGGACGTGTATGTGAAACTTTTGCGCGTGCACAGGTAGAACAAGAAGACACAAAATCCAATACATCCTGACGCAACCTTGGCGACCAAAAACGACGAGACAATAGCTCCAAGGTTGCTTTACCACCCGGGTGCCCAGCAAGTGCCGAATTATGATGTTCCTTTAATAATTCGAGACGTAGGTTCAACGGTACAAACAATTTCTCTGAGGGGCAAGAGACCGGGGCGTCCCCCTGGGCCTCTAACACCTTCCCCTCCAAAGCAGAGTGTACCGCAGAGACAACCACTCCTCTTTGAAGAATGGGCACCGGATCACTCACATTACCCCCTCCAGGGAAACTACGAGATAGTGCATCAGCCTTGGTATTTTTTGCCCCAGGACGATAGGTAATCACAAAGTTAAACCTGGTAAAAAATAGCGACCACCTAGCCTGTATAGGGGTGAGACGCTTAGCTGATTCGAGGTACAGCAGATTTTTGTGGTCTGTAAACACAGTGACGGGGTGGACTGCCCCCTCTAAGAAGTGACGCCACTCCTCAAACGCAAGTTTAATAGCTAACAGTTCCCACAAGGACGCCATTTGCCAGGAGACGGACCCTGAGACAGTACAGCCCCCACTCCCACCTCTGATGCATCGACTTCAACAATAAAAGGCTGGGAGACATCAGGTTGGACTAGTACAGGTGCTGAGGTAAACCTCTCTTTTAGAGAGGAAAAAGCAAATTTAGCGGCGTCAGACCATTTAGAAAAATCAGTCCCCTTCCTAGTCATGTCAGTAAGGGGTTTTACGATCACCGAATAATTTGTAATGAATTTCCTATAGAAATTCGCGAAGCCCAAGAACCGTTGTAGTGCTTTGAGGTTCTCAGGAAGATCCCAATCCAAAATTGCCTGGACCTTCCTAGGATCCATACGGAAACCTGACGCAGATAAATAATAACCTAGGAATTGTATCTCCTGAACGGCAAAAACACATTTTTCAATTTTAGCATATAATTCATTCGTCCGTAGGCCTGTAGTAGTTGTCTGACATGCTCCTCATGTGTTCTCAGATCAGACGAATAAATTAAGATATCATCTAGGTATATTACCACAAACCTGCCGATTAGATGACTAAAAATGTCATTAAAGAAATGTTGAAAGACGGCAGGAGCATTGGTCAGGCCGAAAGGCATAACTAGATTTTCATAATGCCCCTCAGGGGTGTTAAAAGCTGGTTTCCGCTCATCCCCCTCTTTAATACGAATCAGATTGTAGGCCCCCCTAAGATCGAGTTTGGAGAACCACCTAGCACCCGCAATCTGGTTAAACAGGTCAGGAATGAGAGGAAGAGGGTATGGGTCTCGGATGGTTATCCGATTTAATTCACGAAAATCTAGGCAAGGACGCAGGCCCCCATCTTTCTTTTTAACGAAGAAAAACCCTGCAGCCACGGGTGAAGAAGAGGGTCTGATGTGTCCTTTAGCCAAACTCTCGGAGATATAATCCTTCATGGCTTGTCTCTCTGGACCTGAAAGATTATATAACCTGGTCTTGGGTAATTTTGCGCCGGGAATAAGGTTAACCGGGCAATCATAAGGACGATGAGGTGGTAACTTCTGACAACCCTTTTCAGAAAAAACGTCCTCAAAGTCCAAAACAAATGTAGGTAGGGTAGCTATGGAGGCGACTAAGCAATTGCTATTTAAGCAATTTTCTCTGCACGGCTCACTCCACTCCAATATCTCCCTGGCCTGCCAATCCACCACTGGATTGTGCGCTACCAACCAGGGAAGACCCAGCACTACCGGAGCGGGAAGCCCCTCCAGAACAAAACATGAGAGCATCTCGTTATGGTGATCCCCTACCCAAAGGTGTAAATTATGAACAATGTGGGTGAGATTTCTCTGAGACAGAGGAGCAGAATCAATAGCAAATATGGGAATAGGTCTCTGTAGTGTACAGAGAGACAAACCCATAGTGTGGGCAAAATGGGCATCTATCAAATTTACCCCTGCTCCACTGTCTAGAAAGAAAGAAATAGTCTCTGTCTTATCACCAAAAACAATAACCGCTGGCAACACAAATTGCGATGTATGTATGGAGGAAACGTATACCCCCCGGCTGACATCCTCCACACAGCCTGGGGTTAGTAGTTTTCCGACGGTTTTTTGTTTCTGAGGAAAGAAGGACAGACATTAATGAAATGACCCCTCTCCCCACAAAAAAAACAAACCCCACGCCTACGGCGAACCACAGGAGGACGGACCTGACGAGTAGTTCCTCCTAGCTGCATAGGCTCGTCTAAGTCCGTACAGACTAACTGCTGCTTGGGAGGGGTTACCAATGGCTCTGTTTTTTTCAACCCGTCCCTAAGGCGTCTATCTATACGGATAGAAAGGGACATAACTGCATCAAGGGAAAAGGGGGTCTCATACAATGCAAGCGCATCCTTAACCCTTTCGGATAACCTAGAGCAGAGCTGACTCCTGAGAGCCGGGTCGTTCCATTGGGTATCCGTAGCCCACCTACGGAAGTCAGAGCAATACTCCTCTACCGGCCGCTCTCCTTGTAGGAGTCTCCGTAATTTTGATTCAGCCAGTGAGACTCGGTCAGGGTCATCATATATGAGACCCAAGGCCCCGAAAAACTCATCCACTGACCGAAGCGCCTGAGAATCAGTAGGTAAAGAGAACGCCCAGGACTGCGGGTCCCCCTGCAGCAGGGAAATAACCACACCCACCCGCTGTTCTTCATTACCAGAGGAGTAAGGGCGCAGTTTAAAGTATAATTTACAGGCCTCACGGAAAGTCAAAAACTTGTCCCTTCCCCCAGAAAATCTGTCAGGGAGAGGGACCTTGGGTTCCGCAACAACCTGCTTACCAGTAGCAACCGATGGGCTTGCGGTCTGTTGTAATTGCTGCTGTTGCTGGAGGACCGACGCCTTCAATCCTGCCACCTCCAAAGACAGGCCATGAAATTGTTCGGACAGAGCAGCAATTTGATCCATACTGGATTCTAAGTAGGTAAAAAAAAAATTTTTTTTTTTTACCTACACAAAAATAAGGGCCAGATATAATGTAATGACCGGCAACACGCACAGGGAGGAAAAAGGGAAAGTCCTTCCCAAGGGAGAGGGAAAGGTGGTGACCCCTAACTCTCCTTGCGGCTGGCACCTGACTGCCCTGACGTCCCTAGACGGGTTCCTCACCCATGCGGCGATCACGTGCCTAAACCCTGGCTTTCCCTGAAATGAACCCTAGATAATGAACGGGCCGGTGGGATCACTAGTCCTCACCACTGCACTAAGAGGGAAACACCAGGGAGAGGACAGACAAACACAGACAAACACAAACACCCAGGTGGACGACAACAACTGTCCACAAAGGTCCAACAGGGATCCGGAGGGTAGCGTTCTAAAGCAACAATCAGAGACCGCAGCAACACAGCTCCAGTGGGTCAGAATAGATGTCCAGGCAGGAAGCTCTATATCTGGCAACCAGAGAAGTGTGAGAGGGGAATATAAGGAGGATTGGGAGTGCTGGACAAGGAACAGCTGAGAGAAGGAGCTACGGATCCCTGAGTGAGCCAAAAGGGTTTGCAAAGCAAACCCAGAAAGCTACAATAAGGAAACATCCCTATCTTACATAGAGCGTGCAGCCAACCGCTGCGACCTCCTGACCCCGGGTACAACGGAGTCAGGCGTGGCTCTTGACACCCTCGTGACACAGGTACGGCGCAGGCGCCAGTTTTTGAATGCAAACAGGGCCAGCAGAGAACGATCCCGTTCGCTGGCCCTGTCAATCAACATGCGGAGGGGGCGTCATTATGATAGGAGGATGCGGCTGCTAGCAGCAAGTAGCCGCCCTACTTGCTGGTAGACAGATAATTTACATATTATAACAGTACGTTTTTAGCAAAATCTACTGAACCAAAATGATTAATCACATTATGTATGCATAAATCGCAGTGTAGGGATTATAAGTACACAAAAAAAAGAAAAAAACTGTTTAGTGGGGTGACAGAAGCCCTTTAAGGGTTGAACTCCTTGCTGCTGATGTTGAGTGTGCCACCAATCATATTCCCCTCCCCCCAGCACATCAGTTACCTTTAGGAGGGGGGGATATGAATGGTGGCTATGTGCACACTCTGCAACATCCAACCCCTAGTGCCCCCCAAAATGCCCAGTGGAGGGGTGGTATGACAGGCAGGAGGGGCGATGTGTATGCGGGCCCTTGCCCTGCACTCGCTCAGCTGTGCTCGCATACATATCATGCCCTGTGTCCACTGTCCTGTGCCCACTCCTCTAAAGCCTGGCATAGCCAAGCTATGCCCTGCTTTACCAAAGCAGACACGCAGGAGCCATGTGGTGATTATATTTATTGTATGTATGTGTGTCCGTCCCTGTGTGTGTGTGTCAGTCCCTGTGTGTGTGTGTCTGTGTGTCCATCCCTGTGTGTATCACCATGCCCACAGTGTTCCTATGTCTTGACGCAGCTGCTTCACAACGTTCTGTGCGGGGCAAGAAGAAGAAGATGGAAGAGGAGGCAGCGCCAGCATGGAGTCCGCGCGATAGACACAGGGAGGCACACTAAGGACGAAGGTAACACTTCCACATGATCTACACTAGTGTTATCTGTGGTTTTACATAGGACTGCAGGTAACACTACCACATTATTCAGCACTAGTGTAAGGGGGAGGGGGGCGCCACAAGGTTAGCTCGCACAGGGCGCCTGAACACCTAAGGCCGGCCCTGATGGCGGGTTTAACAAAGGGCTGAGAAACAGCTACTACAGAACACACATATAACTGTGACCAACTAGCACAATAGCTGCAGCCATACCATAACACGGTCCAAACATTGAAGCCCAGTTGTTGCTGGAGTTGGTGCACTTCCAGGAACCATTCGTGCACTTTAGTGTTAACAAAAACTATTCTCACAGCAAAGTTCTCTCACTAACGTCTCCATGGCAGAACAAGAAGTCCCAGAAATATCTAATCATCCCTGATCTAGTTGGGGCCACATATGCATGGAGGCAAATAGAGTTGGAGACCAGATGATCCTCTGGGGTGGACCATTGTACCATAGGCAACTCTGGATGATCAGCTGTGGTGATGCTGCTCCTGGCCTATTTCCTCTCCTCTCAGAGTGAAGTGATTGGCCTTCATGACTTACACTGTGTCACCCCCAGGAGCCAGGACTCTCTGCAGGTGACAAGCAGCTTCTCTCTCTCTCCTGGCCATGAGGTTCTTCTCTCTCCTGCTGCATGATACCTTTCCAGATCCTTATTCAATCAATCAGTCTGCTCCTCTGCAACCTCTCCTACTCCAGCATATAGAAGCGAGAGGTACTGGAATTTGTAGTCCAGTGCATTTCAGGAATGGTGGAAAACTGGGAATCATAGTCTGATGATCCCGATCTTCCCAGTCTGCCACAAAGAAGATGCAGTAGAAGAGTGCTATGTCTTCTAGTCTGGATAGAAGCCTCCTTCTTTTAGGTTCCTCAATAATTAGTGTTTTTGTGCTTTACCTAAATTACTATATTGCGTATTTTTCTTCAGATTATAAATTTTTAATAAGGACTCATTTCTAGCCTGTTATGATTAAACTAGAAAAAGCCCTTTCGTACTTGACCTTCTTATGCACCTGACTCTGTTCAGAGCACAAATGTCATACTCTGCTTCCTACTTCCTTCACTTGATCTGTAGCTGGAATAAAACAATATATATGATATGAGCTGCCTAGAAATTACCTTGACATTATTATATGATCATTTTAGTGTGTCTCTGAGCTGTCACACATCTGTGCTCCTGCCTAATTATAGTTGTAGGTAAAATGAAAGCCCTTGATGTTTATACAGCCCCCCCCCCCCCCCCCCAGAATGAGTAATATGTTAAACTGGTGTTATACTCTGTTCCTGCGATCAGTATGGGGAGGGGGTGGCGAGGAAATGATACGCTGCCTAACAACCAAGCTCAGATCAGGCATTGCACAAACAGCCGTGCAGCAAAGAGTTAAATCTTATTACAATGATGTATACAGGACACAGATGATTTCTCCAAACCTCTGCTGCAGCTAGTCTATACCAAGCAGTATGGCTGCACTGCCAGAATAATGACCATCCCCTATCCCTCTAATACATACACCACAGCATGTTGTGTAAGACATCATTGAGATTGTACCCCCCCCCCCCCCCCCCATTTGATAACCATGTTACTTTCTCTAATATAAATTTTCACCATCATATATTTCTAAAATATATTCTAAAATATTTTTAAAAAGACATTCAGGTATGGCATAGTGGAGATTTTAGGATGTAGCACAGTTGATGTGTTGTCAGGGTTGCTGGGACAGTAGATCTCCTACATGGAGGTGCAAACAAGGCTGACTGATAAAGTTAAGAGATGAATTCAGTTCTGCTACTTCTGTATATGTCTATTTATAATATAAGCTATAATATATGCATTATTACTATATTTATTCCCATGTACATTTATAGCAACAACATATTCTGCAGTGCTGTGCGGACATGCCCTCACATGGGCCCTATCCCAATGGGGCTCATAATCCAATGTTCCCATGTTGACTACTAGCTACATTCATACCCTAACATCATCAGATAGCAGATAACCTGGGTATTATTTTTGGAGTATAGGAGGAAGGTGGTCTATGGAGAACATGGGGAGAACATGCAAACTTCGTGCACACCTATGTACTTGTATGTAATTTTAAACTTTGCAGCTCAGTAAGTGGAGAAGTTGAGAGGAGCTAATGATTATTCATACATAACAAAAAAGAAATGCCCTGGTGAAGGTATCTCCCCTCCTCCTTCTCTGCATGCATGCTAATAATGGACCAGCGAGGAATCAGATTAACTCTTCTTTATGATGGGAAGCTTGCTGTTTCATCCCCTTCCACTCACCCTTAAAGAGACAGGAGCGCACATGCAGAACAGGTGGCACTAGTGTAAGTAGCAGACCACTGTTGCGGAAGAAGAGCAGGTCAGGATGGAGTAAGATATCCCTTGTACATCAAGCTTTCCAGAAGACATTGCAGCAGTCGTGCTATAAACAAATGTCTAATTTCACTTGCTGCCCAATCTCCATGTCCTATGATCATACAGAAACCAACCAGCACACATTTACTCCAGACAAACAGACTAGCACATGCGATGATCCTTAGTGCTCTCGCTTGTATTCCTGAAAATGTAGCACTTCCCTGCAGACATCTGGTGTCACTGTTGTCTCTGGCTATTCATCTGTCCTTCTCCCTCTCTCATCCTCCACTTTCTCATTCTCTCTGTCCTCCACACCGGAAAAAAAAAGCCTGAGATCGCATGTGAAAGGCAGAGGGAGAGATACCCAGGGAAGAAGCAACACATCTCACCTCTGTTTTATTCCCTCATTGGATACCGCTCATTGGTTTGGAGCAGAAAGAAATTTCTACTTCATTATTCTGCCACGGAAGAGCTTTGAAAGAAAACACTAAGAGATATCAGTGTGTGCAGATTAAGACATCTTAATTCCTTATTCCCAGGAGGACAATCAGTGTATCTAACCAAAAATAAAGAAAGAATGACCAAGGATGGGGTGTTTTGCTGCAATTAAATTGACTGGTTGATATTCACCATCTACATCAAGCTAATATCACCCTCCCAGAGAAATCGACTGCAAGGATTCTCGTCCATGCAAAGGTAAGTAAGAGGTTGTCCGTTTGCCTGCCTTGTGTGGAAAGATCAAACTTTCAAGCGTTCACTTTTATCATCATCACCTGAGTATTTGTCCTTCTGTACTTCTGTTTCGTGCTGTTAGTGATCCCCGAAGTGTAACTCCCCTGCGTCACGTTCAGGGCAAATATTCCGTGCTGAGGTTTGATTTGAAGTTTGGTTGAAAAAAGACATATGTCTTGCAGTTCAACCTTTCATTTCTTACAAACCCCGGTGGGTAAGTATTTCATACTCATTAGTCCTATGTACATTGGACCTGTTAACTCCTCACCTACCAAAAGTATTCTGTGGCAACATGGGCTGTCTCTTTTCTAGAAGAGGTAGCTTTTTACTGAATTGATCCACTTGACCTGCGACAGACACATGGTTCTGTTTTCATTGATATACAGTGGAAGATAATCTTCTTTGGATTTTGTTGCCTTTGATGTGGACAGCATACGACACAGCTGGGCTTAGACAGGCTTTGATCAGTCATAGATATGAATCGACCAAGAAGTCTACTACGTTTGAACACTCTGTTTACTGGCAGTACTAACCACCCTGCAAAAAAGCACTTTAGCAGGGCGCTTGTACACAGGAGCGAAGATCAAGGAAACCCAAAATGTGCAAGAATAATAGTTTGTCTTGATCATGGATGGTAGACATGTTGCTGAATAAGTCTGACTGTAGAAACAATTACATTGTGTTTTGTGAAATGGGGCATTGTCATGAGTCTTGGACTTAGAATAACGGGTTCTGTGGATGTGGATGACATGACCACCTTCTACCGATATGGCCACACAGTCAGGTTTGAAGCCAAAATCAGAAGTGGATCATAAAAGGAGAGAAAGTATAAAGGAGAGATACAACTTCTCTTTTTTGAATTCACTTCTTCCAAAACTGCATCAGAAAACCTGACCGTGTGACTGTGCCCTAATAGAAGGACAGGCACCTCACTTTTGTGTCACTTGTACCTACATATAGTGGGAACGGGTACTCTACTACAGGTGCAGGGAATGAAAATGAAAAGGTGAAAGAACATGTTGCCTATAAAAAAGAGCCCTTTTATAGGGCTGAATTTTGCCTAAAGGATCTCTCTCCAAATTAGACTATGTGAAAATGATATCATTGACTCTCCTACTAATGAGACTTTAGGGACTGGTTGTGAAGATTAGGCTGATAATGAGTTTGTAATGGGGAAACCTACAGTTTGCAATATTGGCATGGCCAGAGTTAATGATGGTCAACTTAACCAAGGCTATTTTAATAGACCCTGTAATGTGTTTCTGATCTAGCGCCACACATGCACTATATACTTTATATACTGTATATACTGTGTGTTTTTACCACATTTGATTTCCTTTGTCACCTTGTGCTTTGCTATTTGTTGTTTCTGCTGTACTACTCAAGGTCAAACAGAACATATTATTAGGCTTCTTTTTTGGGGGCTCACAATCCCACAGTGTCTTCGAGTTGCAACCCTTCGAATAAACCTGCCTTGTGAAGGGTTACCAGACTAGATGTTGCAGTTTATAATTGCCTGTATAGATCGTTGTGACCTATTTGGTGCTGCAGTGCCTTCGAACAATAATGTAAGTTCAGAGTCTAAAAAAAGGCTGAAAATTTGCCAATTTGTGGCAATTAAAAGCAACCAAGCGCGAGTCTAATGAGCACACTGGATGTACTTACTGGCTGCAGATACCTTCTTGTTCACCTTGCTTCTGGCATCAATTAAATTGATAGGGACATAATATAGATATGACTATACATTACTATTGCAGTCGACTTTTACAAAAGGCAAAAAAGCCTTTCCAGATGTAGAAATGGATGCCACGTATAGGGCACATATTTGTCTATTGCACATTGTAGGATGACAGAGAGTCTTCAGATGTAATATATATTAAAGAAAGAAGCTGAACGATGAAATATGGCTCAACCACAAAGGTTTATGAGTGAAATAAAGTTATTGCTCTTAGATATCATATGGGAAATGGATGACGGAATGGATCTACAGTCTCAAATCTGCTAACATACTCCTATAATTTCTCTTCTTTTGCCTCCCTTAAATTCAATATAGCCTTAGTAATTAATCTTATTAAATGTGACAAGTTTGAGATGCCATATGAAGAGATGTGTCCCAGGTATCTCCTCCCCCTTTTATCTCGTGTCTGTGTCACCAACAAATGTCTATAGAAGCAGATGGTGGAAAATCATAGTAAAACAAAGAGACCCAGGATGTACCTCTTCTGATGTCTACGTAATGAAGATCTATTGGCGATGGCCTTTACATGAACACAAATTTAGGTTTAAGAAAATAGACCTTCAGACATTCAGGAGGACAAATAAGCAGATGTGTGGAGGAAGGTCCTGGAGATACTCAAAATTAGATATCTGGGGAGCAGCTTAGTCCAGATGGATGGGTCCTATTAATACAATAATGATAGATAGATAGATAGATAGATAGATAGATAGATAGATAGATAGATACCGTAGATAATACATTTATAAAGTAATACATGAATATAATTGTCCGAATAATGCAATTAATAAAATAATACAATAAAATATAATAAAAATATCCCTCCCCTAAAAAAAAAAAATACAGGCCGATTCCAAACCATCAATTATCTATTAATACTGACTTCAATTTTGAGAAAACCACTCGGCCACAGAAATAGTAATCGGTCTTGGCTATGAAGAAAGCCAATATATTTTCACAAGTCAGTAGATACTTTTTGCGCAGGTCTGGAATATGCCTGATATCGCTGTCTGTTCCATTGAGATGAATTAAGGTAATTGCACATTATGGGAATGGTTGCAAATAGAGCAGCGACCACAATCTGTAAGCAACATACTTTGCAGAACATTTGACACCTTTTTGTCTCTCCAATGGGCTGTGAAGCTGTTAACATCTTAATACATGGTGTTACACAATACACATACACATGCAGTGAGCGCTACCGTAACCAGATATTATCAGTGTCTCCAGCACGTTCATTTACAAAGGTAGTTTTCACTTCTCATTCACTGTGGTGTCAGTTTTGGGAGGAGACAGAAAATTGGGTCATAAAGAATGGATACATTTTTGGTACAAAATAGGATTTTTTATGATGCACAAACTGCTGCCAGTCCTCACTTGGAGATGGTTCCTGAGGCTAATGATCTAGATCAACTGCAGAACTCTTGTGAAAAGATTTATATTAGCAAACAGAAATAGTACTGAATTACCATTAGAAGATTCAAACGACATGGACGTGACATAGAGTCATATTCTTGACAGCACCTGATGGTCTAGAAAGCAATTTAATCTAGATTCACTCAATGATCCAGAACTTTCAGGGTCAAAGCAGAAACCACAGAAGCACCGAATGAGCTGCAAGAATGCTTGTAAATGTTACTGGACAATTTAAAAATGGAAAAGGCCTCGGAAAGCCATGGAAGAATTGCTGTCACTTAGTACAGATTAGTGAGGATCCGATCTCAGGGTTACCCACTGGTCATAAAAACAAATGGGCTAAGGCTCCTTCTCATATTTTCTGCATATTATCCTACTACACATGAGTTGTAGTGCCTACAGAGTCAAGACAGCTATAGCACTGTGCAGGGAAAAACTAGAAGATCTGGCAGCGCTGTGACTCCTTTATTTTAGCAATCTGTGAACGTCTCAGGAGTCAGATCTAAACAAATCAGCATATCTTAGCAATATGAAAAAATTCACCCTGACTGGAAAATCCTTTTAATTACGGCCTCTGGAGGCCCAATCTAGGAACATAGCATTTTCTCAAAAATATTGTATCACTTCCAGTGTTTGATGCTTAATGGCAGGTTATTGGCTCCAAAGTCAGCTCCAAATTTTTTTTTTTTTTCTCCTGGACCTTTGTTGCATAATATTTCATCAGAGACTGAGCCCACCAGAGGTTTTTCTGGT
Source organism: Bufo gargarizans (assembly GCF_014858855.1). Lineage (NCBI taxonomy): Eukaryota > Metazoa > Chordata > Amphibia > Anura > Bufonidae > Bufo > Bufo gargarizans. Next base: position 12,452,348 of record NC_058086.1, read on the forward strand.
CCTCTGATGGACTAGTCTAACCTTGGTCACTTCTTAGAGAGCATTTCCACCTCTCTACCTCGTGGATCCATGCTAGCTTAGTAGGTCTTTAAGGGTGTTTTCAGTTAAACAGAACAATTAAAGGAGCAGGAGTGGAGGATGGGAATGGTAGTGGCTCTGACTGTAGAATGTGTCACAGTGGTTTTCCTTTAGGCCTCTTTCACACTACCGTATGGCTATTTCAGTGTTTTGCGGTCCGTTTTTCACGGATCCGTTGTTCCGTTTTTTGTTTCCATTGTGTTTACGTTTCGGTTCCATTTTTCCGTATGGCATATACAGTGTACAGTAATTACATAGAACAAATTGGGCTGGGCATAACATTTTCAATAGATGGTTCTGCAAAAAACGGAACGGATACGGAAGACATAAGGATGCATTTCCGTATGCATTCTGTTTTTTTTGTGGACCCATTGACTTTAATGGAGCCACGGAACGTGATTTTCAGCCAAATATAGGACATGTTCTATCTTTGCATGGAACAGAGATACAAAAACACGGAAACGGAATGCATACGGAGTACATTCAGTTTTTTCTGCGGACCCATTGAAATTAATGGTTCCGTATATGGACCGTATACAGTACGCAAAAAACGACCCGCAAAACGGAAAAAAAACAGTAGTGTAAAAGAGGCCTTAGGCTGTTGTTCCCTGGGGCTGGTGCAGTGAGAGGGGGGTGCACCATTTCTTCCCTCAGGGCATTCCCTGTAGGTGGGGCTCCTGACTGATGGTAGTTTGCGATACCCTTGAAGATTCTGATTGTATGGGTGCCTGATAAGAGGTGTAGTAGTACAATGGGCAGCATATGGCGTGGTAGGAGTCAGAAAAGCAGGCCAGTGGTACATCCAAGCCCTGATATCCATGCCTCCCCACCAGAACAGATAAAAAATGTGACCACTGATGAAGGTCTGAAATGACCAAAACGTCTGGTCTTAAATATACTGTTTGTACAAAGGATCTAATCAGGCTTTTTGGATGAAACTACTGCAAAAACTTGAAAAAATAAAAAAAAGGTTTGATTGCAATAACCTAAACCTGAGTGCCTCATTTTTCGCTACACACAGTGGTAGAAGAATGACAATATCAATAAAGAGAGCTCACTAGAATATAACTCGGCCTGCTATACCACCTAGCTGCTCAATAAAATTGATAATAAATGGACGGTTTTGTTACAATATTATACCACATTTATTGTTACCTAATAAAATGCATATAAATTAGCATGTTCTATATATAGACACAATAATTTTATTAAAATATGAACAAAATATAAACAAAAGAATATAAACAAAAAATGTGCAGTCACGGTCCCTCTACAGAAATATACTGGGGAGCTCTCGCACTATGCAAATATGAACGTTCCACAGCAGTATAGGAGGAGTTAATACAGTGTTTCTAATTATAGTGTTCTTAATTGATTTAGAATTGCCACTTTTTGGAATAGTGCCAAACGTAATATGCCGCGATAATCAGGTAGTTGCATTGTCACTGTTTAAGTCAGCGGCACCATTGGTATACACTTCTGCAGTATATAATGTTGACTTCTTACTGCTTCATATAGAGTGCGCAATGATTCCCAGGTGTTTGCGCCGCTGCCGCCCGACACATTCAGTAAATAATGCATTTATTTTTCGAAATGGTTGATCAGAGTATGTTGTTAGCTGCTTACCAGACCTGTCGCTGCACTCGATGATGGTTGGAACGTACGTGGCTATGTTCAAGTTTCACTCTTGTAAAACACCTATTATTCTTCTTACATTATTTTTTATATTTTATTCATATTTTAATAAGATTATTGTGTGTATATATATATATATATATATATATATATATATATATATAACATGATATTTTATATGCATTTTATTAGGTAACAAAAAATGTGGATATAATATTATAACAAAACCGTCCATTTATTATCAGTGGTAGAAGAATAAATGTCTCTTTTTACGTGAGTGCAAAATAGGAGTTGTATGGGGTCATTTATCAAACTGGTGTAAAATAGAACTGTCTCAGTTGCCTATAGTAACCAATCAGATTCTTCCTTTCATTTTCCAAAGGAGCTGTCCAAAATGAAAGGTAGAATCTGATTGGTTGCTATGGGCAACTAAGCCAGTTCTACTTTACACCAGTTTGATTAATGACCCCATAGTGTACATCCGATAATGATTTGTACACATATTGCTAAAGTCTCTCTCTACAATCTCTGGCTAGCAACTGTAATCTGGCAATTGTGGTTATAATGTCCACTGCGGGGTACAGGTCTTTACTGTAATCCCTTGCAAGCAGCAAAGTCTGGTTATCTGTAGTTGCAGGTTACTTTGCTGACTCCTATGCCTGGCCATGTAGATTCAGAGTTCTTGTCTTTCCTGCTTCCTCTCTTTCTGGCTGCAGCAAAAGCAGTAACTTTCACAGCGATCAGTTAGCCTGTGGATCCTGAGGCCTAAGGAGAAGGAGCACATGGACTTGCTTCCTCTCTCCTTACACACTAGTCTACACTCTTCTCCCCTTCTAGACAGGAATTTGGATCAGTCCACTGCTGCTAAGAGAGGAGGAACAAGGCGGTTAACCCCATTCCTGCCAACCATACCAGGTCATGGTGGGTGTACACAACACTACATAACACGACAAACCATTTGCAGATATCCCCTGTACTGTGGTATAGCAGATGCAAACTAAGTAAGCTACTGAAATATGCCGTAGTAATGTTCTGGCATCCATTACATATCTGCAATAGTATCAGAAATGTCATTTTTATAGAACTTTGTTATTTTCTTTGTGTTGTTTGTCAACAAATTGTATTCTTAAAAGAGCTCTCTATCCCTTTTTTATTTTAGCTGCGTTCAGTATCCCAAACACTGCATTTTTTTGCTCCAAATACCTGTTTGTTATGTCAGCACTTTCCTTTCCCTCTTCTCAGCATCATGTTTATTTACAAGCAGAACTTCCTTTACAATTCAGCTTCCTGCCCGGGTTTGCTAACAGAATCCAGCATGCTTTGCCCGGCTCTGGGCTTGCCACAGGGTTCCCTCTGCAGTAACCATTCCCCCTACACCTCCCTTCTCCAGGTTAGTTAGGCAGAGCAAGCCCTGCATGGTAGCTTCCTGCTGGGCTGAGCAGAAAACAGGGGAAGCAGAGTATTGACATCAAAAACTGGTATTTGGGGTAACAATATACAGTGCTTGGGATACTGAATGCTAATTAAACAAAATAATTATGAAACTGGAGAAGCCCTTGCATGCAGGGGCGTAGCTAAAGGCTCATGGGCCCTGGTGCAAGAGTTAGGCTTGGGCCCACCTTCCCTCAGTGCTTTGTGTGTCTTATTATGCAGCACAAGGGTATTTGGGCCCCCTCAGGCTCCTGGGCCCGGTAGCGACTGGTTGCATGATTGTTAGCTGACATACTTTAGGCACAAGATAATTTTCCTTCAGCAAAGCTTCTTGTAGATCTGCAGTCTTCGTCACATTACCAAAATAGTGTTAGAATTTTGTTCTTGTGCTTGAAGTTTGCATTTGCCAATATGTTTTCATCTGGTGGGAGGAAGACTGGACAGAACAGAAATACAATAGTTGGAAGTGGAGCAGCTATTGGGAACAGGATAACAACACTATCCATTAAATTACATGGATAAGATTGTGACAACCTAAGGCATATTTCACATGTCTGTGATGACATCAGGCACAACATGGTCATTGATTCATCAGTGAAAATGTCTGTGAATTATCCTTATTTGGTCTGTGTGCAATCTTTTTCATCCTTATTCCACGTGCACTGCTAGGCTGGAAATTAGCTGCCATAGCACCTCTTCCCAATGGTTGTTGAAAATCACTTTTCAGAACATGCATGCCTTACGTATTGTGTCCGTAGTTTTTAGAGACCCGTAGACTATAATGTACGTGAGGAATCTGTAATTATGAACAAAAACAAGGCATGCTTGTGGGGTGCCACCACTGACCCACAGTACGTGGAAAGCCACTGGTGTGTTAATATGCTTATTTACCCCTTAAGGACATCTGCCGTACATGTATGGCGCCAGTACGATCTTTAAAAATGGTGCCCACAAGTCACCAGGTTTCCACTGTTTTAAACAGCAATAACACTGATAACAGACATTCAACCACACATATGCTGTTTTCAATTGTGACCACATCTGTAGTCATGGCTGAGTGGTTATTGTGATGGTCTAGAAATTAATTGGGGTTTCCACACACAAGCTCATATCCTGCTCATATCCTACAGTCAACTGTGACTTTAGCACCTGAGAGGTTTTTCCCCAGAAGGGTTGCACCTCCTGGGCCCGAATGGCTTTCCTGTGCAGAGATGGTGGAAGCCGTTCATTTGCTGTCTTAGCTTTGAGCCTTAGAAAGGTTCCGAGGCTATTACAGCAATAGTTCCTATGACAGGGCTCCATAGGAACGTATTGAATTTCCCAGCCTCTGGGAGGTGCGATCAAAAAGGGAAACACACTACAAGATGTATACAATATAAAATAGTGCCATTAGAAAGTGCAGATTGCCCTGTAAAAAAGCCCTCAGTCAGCTATGTGAACTGAAAAATAAAAAAGTTATGGCTCTGGGAAGGCTTGGAGTGAAAAATGAAAACGCAAAAATGGAAAATCACCCGGTCCTTAAATGTGTATTTGTAGGACTACAAGTCCCAGCTGTATAATGACACCGCTAATACACACAGGATCTTCCCCCTACCTTCTTGTGCAATGCTCTCTCTAGTATGTCAGCTTCAGTGCCCAGCATTGTCTCCTCGCTGCCTGCAGAGCTGTGCAGCTGAAGGGGTTAAGAATCCTAGCAGAGAGCAGACGGCAGTGAAGGGGGGCGTGGCCAGCACAGTGACGTCTCATTTACAGACTTGTAAACGACCTTTATCAGAGCAGGGAGAGAAGCTGACATCACAGGTCATGTGACTCTCAGTGAAATCTGAGAAACCAGGCACTGCAAATAAAGTGAGTGAATTGGAAATCTGTTACATTTGCTTAGTTAGGAACATAGAATAACTCAGACAACCCCTTTAAGGTGTTAAAGTCACTGGGCAGGTGTACTATCCGTGGAGACCATGGACAGAACGTGGCCACGATTCACTGACATGTGGAAGAGCCCTGGCTGAGTCATTTTCTTAAGTTGTTACAGCAGCAACTATTGTAATGTGGGTAGAGGGGAATTATTTTGAATGCAAGATGAAAATGTAAACGTACTATGTAGATTAAGTAACATACTGTACACCTATGTAGACTGTTTATGGACATATATTATTGACAAGGGAAATGGTAATGCCCAGCTGTCAATTTATTCATACTGTATGTTTTCAGGAGGAATAACAGACGAAAGGCAGAGTACTAACGAAAGGTGCTCCAGTCTAGTGGCTTCATGTGGATTATGGACCAATGCAGACATGTCAGAAGAGTGGACAGGTCTTGTTCAACCCTTTGTCTCCCAGCACAAATTTTATACCTTTGACAATCACAAAAAGAATCTGCATCATAGATAGAAATCATATTATATCCCCATATCCACATATTTTCAGAAATTAGACACCTGGCAAAAGACACCTGGCAATTAGACACCTGGCAAAAATGTCACCATGCACTTTACAGTCATGGCATTTTCATGCCACCTTGTATCAAAGTGTAACATAAAAAAATAAATGCATAAAAATTCATGGCTCTGCTACCGCCTGAACCAAGCAGAGCCTGAGACACACAACAGCTCCTAAAATAAAAATGCAAGATATGCAGAGTTCAGACATACTTCTTATGCCTATGCTCGCTGACTTCAGACGAGTGCTAGGCTTTCATTGCACCTAGAATAAGGGCTACACCTTGTAGTCTAGCCACAGCAGGTGCTTACAAAGATAAAAATGGATGTAAAGGAAAATTGGCATAGTTACTAGTGTTCAGCAAATTTAAGCATCCAAAGTGGAATTCGATCAGAAGTTTGGGAAAAATTCAATTCACAATTAATCAGAATTTCTTTGCACTTCGTGGTAACAATACATTTTTTCCCTAAAATGGCAGCTACAGGTGTTACAAAGTGAAAGTAAGAAGCCCAAGAACGAGAGATCACCCATAATGCTGTGCAGACAGCCAATCAGCAGCTAGCCAGCCTCTGTGATGTCACAGCTCTTCAAAAGCCTCCTCCCGCGTGGTCTCCACCATTTCACTGTGAGCTGAGCATACAGAGAGACGTGAAGAGCGCTAGGGACAGTGTTGCTAAAAGCTTTTAATTGTAGAATATTGGATAGGGAGAGCATAGTGAGACTGCAGGGACAGTGCAGGGATTGTAATCTGAAGCTGAAGATGGCATCAATCTCTGTGTAGGGTAGAGAGCTATCTAATTAAACAGTGTTCTCATTGTTTAATAGATAAGCAATTCTATTAGGCCTCGATTCTCAGACTAGGGTTAATAAGATGTCTAATTTTACTGTTATTGGGGTGTCCATCTTGTTTAACCCCTTCACTACCGAGCCACTTTTCACCTTAAATCCCAGGCCGATTTTTGCAAATCTGACATGCGTCACTTTATGTGGTAATAATTTTGGAATGCTTTTACTTATCCAAGCCATTCTGATTGTTTTCTCTTGACACATTGTACTTCATGACAGTAATAAATTTATGAAAAAAAATTATGAATAAAATCCCAAATTTACAGAAAATTTTTAAAAATTTGCAATTTTCAAAATTTACATTTCTCTGCTTTTAAAACAGAAAGTGATACCTCATAAAATATTTATTACTTAACCTTCCCCACATGTCTGCTTTATGTTGGCATCATTTTGTAAATATCATTCAATATTTGTAGGACGTTAGAGTTTAAAAGCAATTTTTCAAATTTTCAACTAAATTTCCAAAACCATTTTTTAAGCACCAATTACAGTTATTACAGCAACAGTTATAAAGTGATTTTGAGGTGTTTATGTAATGGAAACAACCTATAAATTACCTCATTTTAGAAACTACAATCCTCAAATTATTTAAAACTGATGCTACAAACTTTGTTAATCCTTGAGGTGTTCCACAAGAATTAAAGGAAAATGGAGGTGAAATTTCAAAAATTTCACTTTTTGGGTAGATTTTTTATGTTAATAATTTTTTTCTTGCAACACAGCAAGGGTTAACAGCAAAATAAACCTCAATATATAATACTCTGATTCTCCAGTTTACAGAAATTCCCCATATGTGGTGGTAAACTGCTCTATGGGCATGTGGCAGTGGTCAGAAGAAAAGCAGCGCCATATGGATTTTGGAGGCAGATTTTGCTAGAATGGTTTTTAGGCACCATTTTGTATTTGAAGAGACCCTGACGTACCTCTACAGTGGAAACCATTTGGGAAACTACACCCCTTAAAGGATGACAGGAGAAAAAGCACCCTATAATTTGTTACCCATTTTCTCCCGAATATGGCAACACCCCATATGTAGTGATAAATTGCTGTGGGGGCACATGGCATGATTCAGAGCAGGAGGAGCACCATATGGCTTTTGCAGCGTAGATTTTGATGGAATGGTGTACAGGTGCCATTGGTTCTATATTTTAAGTTATTGTCTTATGTGGGGGCTAATTTTTTTGCGGGATGAGGTGATGTTTTCATTGGTACCATTTTTGGGTACATAAGACTTATTCTTTGCTTTGTATTCCATTTTTTGTGAGGCAAGGTAAAAAAAATGGCTGTTTTGGCATAGTTTTTATATGTTTTTTACAGCATTCACTTGAGGAGGCATATAATGTGATATTTTTATAGAGCAGGTTGTTACGGACGCAGCACTACCTAATATGTCTATCATATTTATCCATTGGGGGCATCATAAAAAAAAAAAAAACCTCACCATATCCACTTGCTCGTGCTGCAGCAGTCTCTTCTCTCTTCACTGAACGGGACCTGCCGAAGGTGCGCGATAACGTCACTGCGCGCTCCCACGTGGTTACATCACCACGCATATCACAAGTCCTTTGGCAGGTCCTGCTCAATGAAGAGAGAAGAGACTGCCGCACTGCGAGCAAGTGGATGAGGTGAGTTGTTTTTTTTAACCCCTCCTGGGTAAAGTGTACCCATTTTTAACGGCTGTTAGATGGGTGCACTCCTGTCAATCGGCCATTAAAAAAGGTCCCATTGATTTTAATGTGTCCGTCTGACCGTGAAAATGGCCAAAAATAGGACATGTCGTTAAAAGAACGACCATGTGAATAGACCAATAGACTTTAATTGGTGCTAAAAATGGCCGTGTGACGGACGTTACTTAGACGGCCGCCACATGGCCGTGTACATGGCCAATATTCACTGTCGTGTGCATGAGGCCTAAGTCTAAACACTCTGATTATTAGATGGGGTTAATTAATCTGCCCAGTGTCGGACTGGGGTACCTAGGGCCCACCAGTGGAAATCATTCTAGGGGCCCACCCTACAGCTGCCAAAAACGGAAATATTACTTGTTCATTTTTTGGCCTTACATACATGAATCTTTGCAGTTGAGTACACAATACAGTGTACAAAACATAATGGTATTGTGCACTGCACTATATCAAAGTGTTTATCATTAAGCAACTCATTGTAGTTGATAATTTATCTGTTATTTACAGTCAGTAGTAGTTTAGATAGCACTCACACATGGAAATTCCATATTCTGGATGAACCACCCTTTCCCTTCAAATGCCAGCATCTTCAAATGGAAAAGTGTACTAGAGTGAATAGGTCACCATGTAACCATCCCTATAGAGTCTTTCTCAAGTGTCTTGGCCACTTGAGTAAGACCCTATAGGAGTCAATATGTGGTGGCAAACGGCGTATCCACTCCAGTAAACTTTTTCATTTGACATGCAATCCATGATCCTGTGGGCACCTCAGCAAGACTGACCCTGTGGCCACAGTGGTAAGGCAAGCCTGACCCCACAGGCACCGCTGTGAGCCTGACCCTATGGGCACTGTGTTTAAATAGGAAGCCTGACCCAATAGTCACCGCTGTAAGCCTGACCCCACAAGCAAGGCAATGCAGCAGGCCTCACCCTATGGTCACCGCTGATAGCGTCATCTTGATGCCATGAACACGAATGTTTTAGAAGGTGAGACCAGAGGATTTTCTGGCCATTGAAAATGGCCAGAAAACACTTGTAAAAAACATAAAAAACTGCAGGTGCGGAAATTAGTGGTAGTGGTGGGGAGAAGAAAAAAATATGGATTGTTTTCAATGCAATTCTGCCAAAAATTTGCCCCGAGGTTTCGGCACTGTCCATCACAGACATAAGACGTCTGCGGCATCTCCAGCGAAGTCACATTCGATAGTCTGGAATTTGTGTGGAAGCGGCTCCACCATAGTGATAAGTACGATAATATACACGCACAGACATGGGGGGTATATCTCATCGCTGGACAGTATTATTTTGATTTGAGGCATGACTCAGCTTTAAAAAAAAGAACTCACAATAAATGTGTTGTACATTGCATGACGCCGGCGACAACCCTCACCTCTGACAACTACGTGGACTCCAAAATATGGCGAGAATGACCGAATAGCACAAAATAAGTAATACCATTAACCCTTGCCATTCCAACACGCTGCACAACCTCTGATCCTTACACCACAAAGCCACGTTTCATCTGGACTCTGGAATATAATAACTCATCTATAAATTATACAAGGCAGATGTAGCAGAGCTGAGTGTGTCAAGCGAGTGTGATTGCATGGCCCTAACTCTTTAAAATAAGCTTATGCAGTTGGTTCAGCAGCAGTCCTATGCAAAAAAGAAAAAAAATGTGCTAGATGACAAATTCGACTTTGCTACAGCACGAAAAAAAGAGCAAGCAACTTGCAGAAGACAATGCAAAAGGGAAAGTGCAAGAGACGCAGCACATAAGTCACAGGCGGCGTAAAAAAGCCAGAAGGTTACCTCCGAGAGGAGACGAGGCATAGCCTGGCACCGCCGTGCACACTGTCAGCACCAGGCACAGCAACTGCTGCAAGCTGTGCACACTATAAACCCGCCCACCGCCCCATGCAGACCTCAGATTTTGGGCGGGGAACCTTACTGGCTGTGCAGCCTGTGCTGCGTAGGGATGCAGATAGTGTACTCAGAGCGCAGGCATAGCACGTATAAGGAGGCAGGGCCCACCATGGTGGAAGGTGGACCCAGCTACACTAGGCAGAACAACAAGAGCTACAGGGGAGCGGAGGCACTGGGCAGCGGCAGTATTGGCAACTGAAGTGGCAAGGTGATCATCAGTCATCTCGCCACTTGCTAACGTTTTGTGTGAGTGCTTATTGAAGTGGCAGGCAGCGGCGCTGGATCTGCCTGCTGCACTAATCATTAACTGTAAATCCAAGGGGCCCACCGAGGATTTCCCCGGCTCCACGGTTGGCCAGTCCGAGCCTGAATCTGCCTCTCTGTGCCGATTCATTCTTAAAGTTTTTTTTTAATCTTAGACAATGGGAGCATATTGCTAGGTTATGCCCCCATTGTCTTAGATATGTGAATGGGAGCATGGGCCGTGCATGCGCAGCATGCTCCCATTCACTTCTATGCGAGAGGCAGGGATTAGCGCTTGGTGATGGACGGACGCCGGGAAATCTGGGGTCCTCCAGCCACAGCACTCCCCGCTCCGTTCTCGATATAGGTGAGGGTCCCAGCGGTGGGACCCGCACCTATCAGACAATGGGGGCATATCCTAGCGATATGCCCCCATTGTCTAAGATGGGAATACCCCTTTAAATGTATTATAATGATATTGGAGCTCCATATGTCCTGTGTAGATGTCGAGTAAAACGTTGACATTCTGGCTGCCAAAATGCTGTTCCGGCTATAGTATGTAGACTTGCAGTATATGCAAAAGTATCAGCAAGAGAAATTAATTGTATTCTGACACATAATGTACCTTATAATTTTCCACAGCCTAATATTATTTCTATAGTAACTATATCATTATACAGGCTGTTAAGTTGTATAATAGTTTGAATCATGTGTGAACTTTTCTGACATCTATGTGATGCAACCACACATTATGACACTGGAAATATAGAAGGAGCTGTAAAAAAAAAATATCTTATAGGCAGCATGTAGTCTACTCATAGTGGTAACTGCAGCAAGGGAGTATCTATCTATCTATCTATCTATCTATCTATCTATCTATCTAGCTAGCTATCCTCTAGCTACCATTTATCTGTCTATATACTGTATGTTTTTAAAAAACAAACCAAATACACAATGTGGACAAACAATACAGAACACATGCTGCATTACCTATTCTAAATGTGCTGTATATGTCAATCCTCACATACAAATTAAATATGATTTAGGTTTTGATTTAAAGGGCTTCGGTCAGCAGATTTGTACCTATGACACTGACTGACCTGTTGCAAATCCTCTTAGCAGCTAAAAGGTATGTGTGTTGGTCCCATGTTCATATGTGCCCACATTGCTGAAAAAATGCAAATATATGCAAATGAGCCTCTAGGAGCAATGGGGGCATTGCCATTACTCCTAGAGGCTCTGCTCTCTCTGCAACTGCCATTCCCTCTGCACTTTGATTGACAGAGTCAGGCAGTGAAAACATCATCACACCTGGCCCTATCAATCAAAGTGGAGATGCCACGGCAGTTGCAGAGAGAAGGGCCTCTAGGTGTAATGGCAACGCCCCTAATGCTCCTAGAGGCTCATTTGCATGTATTCATTTTTTTCAGCAATGAGGCAAATGTGAACATGGGACCAACAAAGATGCCTTCAGCTACAAAGCTCACATACAACAGGTCAGCCGGTTTCCTAGGTACAAATCTGCTGACGGATGCCTTTTAAGTGGTTGTAGTCAGGGGCGTAGCTATAGGGGATGCAGAGGTAGCAGTTGCTACCGGGCCCAGGAGCCTTAGGGGGCCCAAATACATTGGTGCCACATAAGAAGACACTGGTATTATAGAAAGTGCGTTGGACTCTTCTCCAGGGTTCCAGCTGTGGTAGGGTAGTCCAAACAGGTACATCCAAGTGTATGGAATTTTCTTCGCTCTTAGTGCATCCAGCAGGGGTTTCAATATGCGCCGTTTTGCCAGCGTTGATGGAGCAATGTCCTGGTATAGGGCGATATCTGTACCTCCATCCGTAATTCGGCCTTTAGTATGTGCCGCCTTCATGACCCGCGCTGTGTCCACAAAAGACAGTAGGCCGCAGACCACATCTCTCGGTCTCTCATTTGGTTTCGGCTGGGGTCTCAAGGCTCTGTGTATGCGCTCAATTGTGATTGTCGCAGCTGAGTCAGAGTCCAGTAGTTCTGCGAATATTTCCATGGCTACTTTACGTAGTGATTCGGCCGCCCAGGATTCGGGTAGGCCTTTTATCTGAATATTATGCCTCCTGCTGTGGTTTTCTTGGTCCTCCAGCAGTGAGAAGGCTCTGTTTAGCTCTTCAGTGTGACCGCTTGCTCCAATGCCTCGGCTCTATGTTCCACTTGGGAGATCTCGGTTTTAATGTCTGCCAATTCAGTCAGGACCGGTCTGAGGGCTTTGTCTAGCGCTTGGCTGAGCACTTTAGTGAGGAAGGACTTGCACACCGGTGCCGGGTCTTGGTCTTCAGTTGTGCCACAGTGCTCACTGTCCGCCTCTGAATCTTCAGCTTCCGCCTCTTTCATGCGTGCCGTCGCCATTTTGGCGCTTGCTCCCGGAGAGTGAGAGCTTCTCTTTTTAAGGAATTTTTGCATATCTTGTTGCCCTTTATGGGATCTGGGGGTGTCCGGGGTGTCTAGTCCCCTGTCTCGGCCATATTTGACCATTTCTGATTGGGTCACTGCTGATTATAAGGCTGTAGATGCTGGGACGTGGAGGAGCAGCTCTTTCACACAGCCATCCACGCCAGTGGCCAGGCTCCTCCCCCGGTATTATAGAAAGTGCATGCTGGTCAACTTACACCTCTGGCTGGAGGGAAGGGGTTAGATCAAGAATTTGTTTGTTTCAATTTTTGCCTCAGGCAGCACCAAGTATGTGATTCCCTGCCCCTGGCCACAAAGCGCTGAGAGAAGGGGGACCCAAGCTGAACTCTTGCACCAGGGCCCATGAGCCTTTAGCTATGCCCCTGGTTGTAGTATATAGTGTGAGTTGGAGGGTCTATGCTAAACCTTTGCACCAGGGTCCATGAGCCGTTAGCTATGTGTCTGAGCACATCTTTTCATGACAACAGTATTCCTAATGGCAGTGGCCCCATTCGGCAGGATAATGTGCCCAGCCAAAAATGCCCAAAACTCCAGGGCCACATTTATCATAGAGATACTCCCCTTTTTTAGCATGAAAAAGTGGCAAACTGCACAAATGCCATAACTCTGCTGGACTTGGCACTTTCCTATAAAGGAGGTGTGGATAGGTTGGGGAGGTGCAGCCACCAGGCCATAGTGGTGTACGTGAGTGTGGTGGCCGGATGGGGCAGTAGTTGTACTCATAGTTTTCTGAAGCTCCTTGGGCCAGTTTGCAGTGATGGGAAGGGCACACTGGTTCTTACTTTTGGGGCACACTCTGGTTCTGGGGTTCTCCTGCCTGATAGTGGTTGAGGTGCCCTTGATGTTGTTTTACGGAGTGATGCGGGGTCCCTTTTGTTGTGACGCCAGCGCCTTGCTGTGCAAATGTAGGATAGAAATAATGCGTCCAAGTTAAAAGCAAGCAATTCTTTGCTGAAGCTTCAGATGCAGACAATTCAGGACAGGTCTTATTTGTTATGGACTGGCTGATGTTACACAGAAAAGCAGTCTCCTTAGATGGCACAGTTCTCAAACCTTCACAGATAAACATAGACCAAAATGGTTTCTCATTAGATGTTTTAAGCAACCTTCTTTATCAGCTGCCACATGTGGGGTGTAATACTTTTAACTTGTAATGCAAGTGTAATTAACAATGTAATGCAACCAACAGGTGGTTCTCCCTAACAGCAGGCAAACTCTTCTGCCTCATTTTTTGACAGCTTTCGTATCCCCATTTCAGCCTTGGGATGTGGAGGCACATACAGGAGCGCGAAACTGTATTTTATGTGTGCTCAGGCACATGAGGCCTTTCCTGAACACGGGTGCCATAGAGTCAAATAAGTCCTTGTAGACTGCTCATCTCTACTGGTCTTGCTCTATACCTCTCTATCATCTGGTCTGATTGAGAGATGTTATGGCTCCACCCTGAGTGGATCCAAGTCCATGATGAGCTAAAATGTCAGCTCTACATCTTCACTGCTTGTTTAGACTGTGGTTTAGACTGGTTTAGACTGGATTATACTACACTCACTCACTACTGACTGACTGCTGACTCCCTCCTCTCCTTATATAGGGTAACCCCATCCAGTGGTGGCTGTGAGATATGGCCTATAATAACCATGTGCTTACAAAAATACAGAATGAATGCATACATGACATGATGACAATATACTTTTGCACCTTGCATTATACGCGACTTCTAGGAGCAGTATGCTACAGAGGGAGCAGGGATGATGGCCCCAGGCCAAAACATTTATCATCTTCTACAATAGCATTTTGGAGTAGAAGAAGACTGAAAGCTATGCCAGATATCAATCCAATCAAGCATCTGTGGGATGTGCTGGAAAAAGAAGTCTGGTCAATTGAGTCTCCCTTCAGAATTTAGAGGACTTAATGGATCTGCTGCTATCGTCTTGGTGCCAGACACCACAGTACCCTGTCAGGGGTCTTGTAGAGTGCATTTCTCAATAGGTCAGAGCTGAGTTGGTGGTACAAGGCGGATTAATGTGTTTTCAGTCTGAGGTTTTGGGCTAGGAGGCTAGGAGATATGTATACAGGTAAATCACAGAAAAAATTCACCAAACGGATATGCCACTGACTATACTGGCTAGTCATAAATGCAGATATTAAAAGCTGAGACTTTTGCCAATATTTTCCTGTCAGGAAAATATCGGAGCCCATCATGCACCACGTCACGGTCACTCAGCATGGCAAGGGGTCCTACCACTAAGCTACCTATGGTGTGAACAAGGTCTGAAGGTGATGTAATCCAGCTCACAGCCAAGCTTCCACACAACTGCATAGCAGGACAACTAATGCAATGTGACCAAAGCAAGACTGTAAGCCACACCCATATCAGACCATGTGATGGAGGTTACCAGGTGCAAAAGAGAGTGTTTGAATGCCAGGTAAAGGCACATACACTACATATAAAACAAGACACAAACACAGAAATATAGTGGCAACTCTGGGGGAGCTGCTCAACCCCTAACACTGTAGCGTGTTTTTCATTGGGGGAGCAGCCCCACTGCATGTGGACCACAGCAAACGACTATCCCCAGCAAAAAAATGCATACGGTGGAGGATGTCGGCGCGGTCCACATGCACCACAAGGGCATCCTGCACAAAACGGAGCATTGTGCGGAAGAAATTATAATCATATAAATCACTGAAAAAATGCACCAAACGGATATGCCACTGACTATACTGGCTAGTCATAAATGCAGATATTAAAAGCTGAGACTTTTGCCAATATATTCCTGTCAGGAATATATGTATACAGGTGAAACTCGAAAAATTTGAATATCGTGCAAAGTTCATTTATTTCAGTAATGCGACTTAAAAGGTGAAACTAATATATGAGATAGACTCATTACATGTAAAGTGAGATATTTCAAGCCTTTATTTGTTATAATTTGGATGATTATGACTTATAACTTATGAAACCCCAAAGTCACAATTTTGAGGTACCCTTTGCTCGGGGGATATGGATTAATTGGCTGACTAGAGTGTGACAATTTGAGCCTAGAATATTGAACCTTTTCACAATATCCTAATTTTAAGTTGCATTAATGCAATTCCTTTAAAGTTGCATTACTGAAATAAATGAACTTTTGCACGAAATTCAAATTTTTCGAGTTTCACCTGTAAATATAAAATCTTCCAGTGATGTTCAGTGAAAAGTCATTTTTAAAGTTCATAGATGTAGGTGGAATACTAACACCGGGATATGTGAAATGAGGAAAATTTAGGGTCCCGTCGTTGACAAAAGGAAATCCTAGAGCTTAGCATCTCAAATAATCACTTTAAAGTAAAGAGCAAGGAGTGCAAAGGAAGAGTGATGTAAGTTTTGGAAATTCATGATTATTTTATATAAATCAGTCTCTCTGCAATTTTAAATTCCAACCATGCATATCTATAATTTAGAAGTAGTAAAGTTAACAGAAACCTTTCCCTCTGGAGCAGAGGCATGTCTAAACTGTTCATATAAGGATGCCTGCAAAATTTACTTCCAATTTACTGTTTATCACAGTGGGTATTATGACTCAAAAGCCTTTGCTACTTACTACTTTTATGTTATTATCCAAGTACTGTAAATATATAACAAACATACAATTAGTAAGAAGAGTGGTAATGTTTAGCATAATTTCTCCTATGTAAAGTATCTAACGTGAAAAACACATTACAAAAGATCTTGAGTAAAACTCAACGTTTCCTGCACCTATACAGATTAGGGAATAGAACTGGTTGACTTGACACTCACTGTGCATTAAGGGTGGGTTCACACTAGCATTAGGGATTCCATTATGGCTTTCCATTATAACAAGGTTATAACGGAAAATAACGGAATCCATAAGATGGAAGGACGGATCCATTCTTCTGCCCATAGACTTGTATTATGACAGAATGCAAAACGGAAGCCTTTAAAAGGCATTCCGTTTGCTCTCCGTCCTAATAGAAGTTTATGGGAATTAAAACGGATCCGTCTGGGTCCCGTTATGCAAGATGGAAAACAAAGTCCTGTCGACATGACTTTGTTTTCCGTTATGCATAACGGGACCGAGACGGATCCGTTATGTTTTCCCATAGTCTTCTATTAGGACGGAAAGCAAATGGAATGCCTTTTAAAGGCTTCCGTTTTGCATTCTGCCTGGGCATTCCATTATTTTCCGTTGTAACCATGTTATAACGGAAAGCTATAATGAAATCCCTGCAGCCATGTTGCGTATATCCAAGTCCCTATTTTATTTTCCGTTCACAGTAAAGGTTATACCAGGTTTACTGTGAACGGAAAATAAAATAGAGACTTGGATATACGCAACATGGCTGCTGGGATCTTCTTTGAATTACAGCGTGGTTCAGTTTGAATGCTGACCAGATTGCTACATAACGAAATCCCTAACGCTAGTGTGAACCCACCCTAAGTAAAGAGCTGCAGAAGATGTTATCTTGACTTTCAATGGCCTTTGTCGTGTTAAGTGTCAATTTAAAATTCACTACAATTGTATATGTAAAGTATTAAGTGCCAAGTTAGAAAATGCTACAACTTGTAAACATCTCCATGGTTACAGACTACAAACAAGCCATGTGTAGTCTGATATTGCAGTCATACTCTCTTTTACCTGTTCCCTATAGCTTACTAATACACATTTAAAAACGTATAAAATAATAGAGGACTGATATCAAGAGAATATTGACTGCATGATCAGACTAAACCGAGTATATTTGTAGTATTTAGCCATAGACAAATATCAATATGCATAGGAGCTGGAGAAACAAAATGCTAGGATATTTTTATTCAAAACTATTTGCAAAGATGTTTTGTTTTTTAATTTATTTTAGATGTAGTGGAACAATTAAAAATGTTTATGAATATGTAAATAACCTTTAAGTATTTTAACAGTTAGCCTTAGACAATATCTTATCAACTAATGGTCCTCTTACATGGCCCAATTCTAGGCCGTAACAAGCACCAATCGATGATGAAGTCAGTGGATAAGCACTTTTAAAAGGCATGTGGGTGAACAAGCCATACTATGATCGTTCAACCCCTTATACCTTTTACAGTATGCCAGCAGCACATCCCCTGTTTACACAGGGAGATGTGCTGCCATCCAGTGAGCATTTTCATCCTCTCATAAACTCATCAGCTGACAAAAGAGCATTTACAGGGGCCAATTATTGGGGCTAGCATTCATACTTTATAATGTTCATCTATATGATGTTGGTAAAGATTTCTTTCTGTCTTTTGGTGCCTTTTTCATTAGTGTTTTGAAGTCAGAGTCAATTTTAGGTTAGTTGGAGTCGAAAAGAATTTACTGACTCAAATTCCAATTTCAAATTAAAAATATTTAATATTAGATTTGATTAATTATTTGTTTATTAAATTTGTAGCTTGTTGCATATTTACTTTCTTGTAGGAAATGTAGGAACATTTTGAAACTTTTATCACATAAATATATGCCCTATAAATCTAAGGCTCCTTATATCAAACTTCAGTGATAGCGAAGTATTAAACATGAAGGAGTCGAGCTGAACCAGGAGACATAGTGATAGAGGAGTTGGATTTTTTTTCTAGTGAAAATTCATAAAAGTAAAAAACAAATACAATTAGCCTACATTTTTTTAATGATGCGTTGTGTACATACTGCAAAATAAAAATTCTCTCTTAGACAATACGCTAAATTAGTTAAATCTAAGACTCCAACTATGTGCAACTTTTAACTAAATGCACTTGCTTTCTGGAAATTGTTTTAGAACGCAGACCTTCTTTATACAAGGTCTAATAACCAAACTATATCAGGTATGTTTGAAAATGCTAGCTGACATACTCTTTTTTGAAAGTGTGTGTAAGGGTGACAACATTTTGGTCAGTATTTTGCATCAATATTTGTGCGCCAAAGCCAGGAGTGCATCTTAAACATTGCAGAGCAAACCTTTCCATAGTTCTTTTTCTGTCTGTAGGTTCCACGCCTGGTTTTGGCTTACAAATACTGATCTAAAATACTAACCAAAATGCCATAATGTAAATGTGGTCTAAGTTTTCTTTAGATTCTGGCAATACCTTCAAGGGGGCATTTGAGCTTGACTTGGAGAACTGCCATTTTAACCAAGGGAATACAAAGAGCTAGCATTTTTTTTAAGTACAACTTTCTACCAGTGAACTTTTAGGGTCAGATTGGCCCACCACAGTACCATAGGACACTCTTATGGGCTCAGATAAAAAAAATAATAATCTGGATTTATTCATAAATAGTCTTGAAATCTTAAAATGACCTTATTGATGATTATATGTCATGTGTATACACAGATAACAAAGTTTAAGGTGCAATTAAAAGAGGACACACATTTTCTGCAAAGAGAGTATGGAATGATTTCCTCTCTTAGGTGTTTAGTAAAGTGGGGAAGACCAGATTGAATGAAGCGGCAGTTTTGCCCTAATGCATTCTGAATGGAAAAGGATCCGCTCAGAATGCATCAGTTTGCCTCCGATCAGTATCCATTCCGCTCTGGAGGCGGACACCAAAACGCTGCTTGCAGCATTTTGCTATCCGCCTGACGAAACTGAGCTAAACGTATCAGTTTTCTCTGACACAACAATCTGGCACAATAGAAAACTGATCCGTCTCCCATTGACTTTCAACGGAATTCATGATGGATCCTTGTTGGCTATATTGCAGATAATACAAACTGATCCGTTCATGATGGATGCATGTGGTTGTATTATTGTAACGGATCCGTTTTTGCAGATCCACGACGGATCCGCCTAAAACCTGAGTGTGAAAGTAGCCTTAGCTGTGAGCACCGCTTTCACCCCACCAGCTCTACACAAAGATAGGCATAATTTATTTTGTTGTAAATGCAATTTTGATCCATGTTCAAAGGCAATACGGAGAATAATGCAATACACCTACAATAAACAAGTAAACTGGAATACATCTACTACCTCTCATCACATCTTTTACTTCTCTGTTTACTTCTCCTTCATTTTGTATCCAGCATTCACATTAGTCACTATGTCTAGATTCCAACGAGGCCCCCACTATGCATCTTCAGCTATCTACATCCTATGTTAACTGCCAGATCAATTTTCTGCCCGCATCAGAACAATTTGATTTCAATTTTAAAATTTTGTATGTAAAAATCCAGTGTTTTTTTAATGGAAGACTGAGATGAGCTGAGATTATATAGTACTGTAAAATTATTTTTGTAAGACGCTTAGGGGCACATTTATTAAGACTAGTGATTAATAAACCACTAAGCTGGCAGTGGATTCGCAGGAGTTATGAAGAGGTAACAGCTTCCTAACTGTCTTGTATAAACAGGCATACAAAATGGTAAATGAAATGGGCCTGCCCCTACCCTTCCCCGCCCACGCCATACCCATAGTTTTAGACCTGGTGTAAGCGGGAAGAAGTCGCAGATTGTGGCGGTCGCAATCTGCACCTCAAATACGCCAAATTTAGGCATATTTTAGATTAATAAATGACCCCCTTAAAGACTACCTTTAGGCTTAGACTGTGGTATTTAAGACCAAAGATGCAACTCCTACAGTTGCTTAAGATGCTATGGAAGAAGCATATAGGTTCAAGACAACTCTACCAATGCCACAACATTAGGCTGAGGATTGGAGGACTGTCATGATAGCAACCGTGCAATGAGCCCTTTTGTTCTTGGATGAGGGATTGATGTATTAAACCAGGACTATCTTTCACAACATCCCCATACACATGCTTGCCCTGTTCGGCTGAATATGTATTTTTAATAGGGAGACAGGAGAAAGCTGCTGCCAGACACCTGAAAGGGTGGTTTATCTCCCAGTGGTACAAAAGGATTGGTTACTTTACTCAACATGCCCGCTCTTTCCCTTTCTGAGTTCATCTGTCGGGGGAGAGTTGGGAGCTCCTCATACACATTAGATTGGCAGACAAGCCTTTTATTTACAGGTAACTTTTAGAAATAAGCCCTACTTAATTTGTTTACTAGGAGTCCACAGTGAGATCAGGTGTAAATTACAGAGTTGGAGAGGTACAATAGGCATATGCCCACATCACCAATGGGGCCTCCACCACATACCCTTGCTAACCTGCTCAGTGCTTTCTATTCTCTTCTCTTCTCATCTATCTATCTATCTATCTATCTATCTATCCATCTATCTAATCTGGCTATCTATTAAAATCAATGATAACCCTTCAATTTGGTATTTATATAGGCATACATCACTCACCTCTTGGACCTGTATTAGGAAAATAAGGATCACATAATGGCTCTTCACACTGAAATAGTGATCATAATCTGCACTCCTCCTATCATAATAAATTATCACCAATGTGGGTTCTGGGATCAAGAGCTAGTGGTGCTCTACTATTTGTCATTAGTTCACAAATATATCCAAAGTATAAATTGGAATACACCTCTCAAAAAGGACGACCTGGAGTCTCCCTCAGGCCTACAACAAAGGGCAGGGGAAAAACAACACACAGATAAACCAAAACAAAATGCAAAAGGGGACAAATCATTGTTGGTTATGGGAGATTTCAATAATGTTATAGAAAGTAAAATAGATAGACATAGAGTAGGTAACGTTCAAAAATTTTGCACAGGATTGAAATTAAAAAAATATCACTGTGGAAATGGGCTGGATTGATATTTGGAGAGTAATGCACCCTAAATTAAAAAAATATTCATGTTTTTCAAAGACTTATAAGACTTGATTTAGTTTTCACCAATAATAAAGGTTTGTGTGATATTGAACAGGTTAAATACGGACAGCGAGGGATTTCGGACCACAATCCAATTATTATTACTATAAAAACTACAAGAAAAAATATAAGAAGGTTACATATAATGGTAGGGTGGGTAAATATAATGGGGATACAAGATAGGATTTTGAAAGAGATAACGGACTTTTTTGTTATGAATGACGGGTCAGCGGTAATAAACATAGTATGGAAGGCTGCAAAGGCTTGCATCAGAGGGATTTTTATAAAATATACAGCAATATACAAGAAAGGAATAAGGAAAAAAATAACAGACCTGAAACAAGAGGTGGGTAAATATGAAAAAGTGTATATTGAGGATCCTACAGATAAAAATTATGAGAACTGGGTAGAGAAAGCTGCCAGATTGGAAGATGAGAGGTTTTTGATGGCGGAACAACAGAAAGAGAACTATGTGAGTGATAACATTATCTATGCTCATATACCGGGTAAAAAGTTAGCTGCCCTTGTAGCGACCCAGACAAAAAAAACAACTATATTCATTGTTTAACAGATAAACTAGGATATAAAATAAACAATCAAGCGGCCAAAATAGAACAGCTTAAACAATATTTT
This sequence comes from Bufo gargarizans, assembly GCF_014858855.1. Classification (NCBI taxonomy): domain Eukaryota; kingdom Metazoa; phylum Chordata; class Amphibia; order Anura; family Bufonidae; genus Bufo; species Bufo gargarizans. The sequence continues at coordinate 12,474,426 of NC_058086.1, forward strand.
GAAGATGTATACAGTTAGTAAGACAAATAAGAATTTGACACAAATAGAACAGTATCTGGAGGAAATAACTATCTCTAAGCTAACAATAGAACAACGGGAAACCATGGATGCACCTTTAAATGCCTTGGAAGTGGACAAAGTATTATCCAGAATTACAAAGAACAAGTCCCCAGGAATAGATTGTATTCCTTTTGAAGTCTATGCTCAATATAAAGAAGTATTTACCTCGAAACTATGAATAATGTGGGAAGACTCGAGGAAGACTCTCCGAGGGAAGCCCTAATTACATTGATTTTAAAGCCAGAAAAGGATCCAACCTTTCCGAATTCATATCGGTCCATCTCTTTAATTAATACGGATAAAAAGATACTGGCCAGAATTCTGGCAGGTAGACTTAAAGGTGTGGTTTCTGGGCTTGTTCATGAGGACCAGACGGGATTTATGTCAAGCAAAACTACAACTGATAATATTTTGCACAACTTTTTAAACACCCAACTGATTGTTACCATAGATGCCTCTAAAGCATTTGATACAATAGAATGGCCTTTTTTGATTACAACGCTGAAGAAGATGGGATTCGGTGATAAGTTTATATCATGGGTAAATTTACTATATACCAAAATCTCAGCGAAAGTGATGTTGAATGGGGAATACTCTGATAACATAAAGATTTGCAGAAGGGTTAGGCAGGGATGTCCTCTTTCCCCTCTGCTTTTTGCTATTGTTGTGGAACCGTTAGCCAAAATGATTAGGCAGGATGAAGAAATTGTGGGGTTCAAGTTCGGTGATCATGAGGAAGAAATAACTCTATATGAGGATGATATTATGTTGTTTGTTGGCTCACATAGATCACTTACGAAGATTTTTCAGGTATTTGAACGGTACGGTGAGCATGCTAGGCTCAATATAAACTGGGCTAAATCAGCTTGTGTCCCGATTGATCCTCTGAACAATTCTATACCAGGTGCATTGGAAATTAAGAAGTTTAATCAACCTGTTAAATACCGGGGTATTCAAATAACCCCAAACCCCAAGGACTATGCCCAGTTGAATGCGGTCCCAAAAATACAGGAAATTAGGGAGAAAATAGATATATGGAAAAGACTATATGTTTTGATGGCAGGTTGCATTTCTTTGGTGAAAATGTGTTTACTTCCTTCCCTGAATTATATTATCTGGAATTCACCGGAATAATTCCCCAAAGAATATTTAAAACAATTTTTAGTCTTTTAACAGACTTAATATGGCGAGGGAAGAAACCAAGGATAAAAGCACAAATATTATGTATTCATGAAAGGGAAGGGAGGACTTTCAGTACCAGATATGGAACTCTACTTTATCTCCGGGCATATAAAAAATATGATAGTATGGAGTAGCACGCAAAGATATAAATCTATGACTACAGGGATAAATGTTAGGTTAGGTAACTGCACTATTTTTCAGTTAATAGAAGCAGGGGTCCTGGGACAACAGGTAGATAGGAAGATACCGATATTTGAGATGATGGATAAGGCTTGGAGGGAGGCAGGAGCATTGTGGACCTGGGTTGAGCTCCATGCTGACACCATACTGTGGGGAAACACCCACCTTAAAGAATTAAAAGCAATTGAACAGAGAATTTGGTGCCAGCATGGTGTTTACAAACTGGGTCAAGTATGGAGACAGGGGAATTGAATACATATGAAGATTTTAAAAAGGAGCATGGACTGGGTAATGTAGAACCGAGTTTTTTTTACTTGCAATAAAACAAGCTCTGCGATTGCTGGTAGGAAAAGCTACACAAATCGATACCCTTCCGCAGCCGTTAGTGAATTAGTCTCTAAAATATATGAATGTTTGTTACATCAAAAGACTAAGAAAAGAGCAAGTAATAGCTTAAGCTATAAATGGCATAATGTTATTAATCCTCAGCATGAAGGTTTTTGGGAGTTGGTGATACAGGGGGAAAAAAAGGGTCTCAAAGAACTTTTCTTATAGGATTACCCAATTCAATATACTATATCGACTGTATTACTCCCCTAAGATATTAATGAAGTGCTATAAACCCAAAGTTTTTAGTTGTTTAAAATGTGCGGAGGTAGGGGCAGATAATGTTCATATACTCTGGACATGTATAAAGATCCAAGAGTTCTGGAGTAAGTTAAGTGATAGAATAGAACAATACCACCAGTTTAAAATCCCCAGGCAATTTTTAAATGTGCATATTGGGAGTGATGGATAAGATAGATACCCCCCAACAACAAGAACTAGCATCTAAACTCCTCTTTCAAGCTAGGAAATGTATTATTGGGCATTGGGGTGGTAGCGCTGTTCCCACGGTTAGAGAATGGGAAAGGCTTACCAGAACCGCACTTATTCGAGAGGAGTTCCATCTGGTAAATATCAAGAAAAAATACAGATTCGCTAGATAATGGCAGAAATGGCTACTATAGTGGAACCTTTTTGGAGAGATGAGCAGTCTGAGTTGGAATATTGAGGTGTGGTGGAGAGAGGGGGGATGGGAGGGGAGCGGGAAGGAGGGGGAAAAGGGAAAGAAATAATATTTAAATAATGTATTTTTTATTTTTTTGGGGGTAGTTAAAATTAAGGGGAGGTGGGGTTGATGTGTGGAATTGTTGTGTAAATGAATGATTGTTAAATCTGTTTTTGTATAATGTCATGAAAACAATAAAGATTTATTAATGAGAAAAATATATATGCAAGGAAAAGGAAACACTTAACTTACCAGTAGCTATGGCAGCTACAGGAACTCAGACGAAAACCAACACCAGCAGACCACAGATACCACTAAAGATATAAACCACACAGCATTGTGGGAGAAGCAACTATAAATAAGGAAAGTTAAATTACCACAATAGCAACACCTGGAGGTTAGAGGTGTGGCCAGTATCAGAAACAACACAGACACAAGGAAGCCTGTCAAATCAAAGCACTTGTTGCCAGTCTCTCAGATCTTCTGTCACCCACTGTCGGGGGACGTCCGTATGTCTCGGTACATCCGTGACACCTTCCTAACAAGCTATTGTTATCATATTGATATGTGACATTAATTTTACCAAATCTCAATTCCCTGCAAAAATGATATCAGTGGAAGCCCCTTTACCAAAGCTGCTCAAATGAAAGAATCTGCTTTCCTACAGTGCAAATATATAATATTTATTGCTTAAATGTATGACAGTGCTATGCCACTCAAAATATATTAGGTCCATGAATCACTGTTCTTGGCCCCACATGTGAGAGCAAGCACATATTATTCCACCTTATCAATTCTTTCCCTTTCCAGGTTGTTACAGTGAATTATAGTGGATTTATTTCTGAAACTTCTGCAATTTTGTGATGGAGAATCCATAGTTATGCATGTAACATTGAAAATATTTAAATTAAGGTTTCTAAGGGATGACATGAAATCACATAGACATCGCTTGTCAACATGGCCGTGCGTATCACTATTTAAAGGGAGTCAGCTGTCACTTGCATAAACCTTTACCATTGAGTTCCATATAATATAGCATACTGCAGCCAATATTGTAAAAATAAAATGCCACATTTATGATGTTCAAACAATGTTATTCAGAATAGATTTGTGTACAGAGCCATTTATAGTGTAAGTATAAATGATTTATCTTTTTTCATGGTGGTTGAAATTGCAAAGGAATTGGTAGTGCGGTGTTCTGATGCTGTGCCAATGATCCGTTATAAAAATTGCATTTAAGGGTACTTTAACACTGGCGTTCAGGGCCCGTTCAGGGCTCTAACAAGCGGTCCAAAACGGATCAGTTTTGTCCTTAATGCATTCTGGAAAAGGATCCGCTCATAATGCATCAGTTTAGTCTCCATTCCGCTTTGGAGGCGGACACCAAAACACTGCTTGCAGCGTTTTGGTTTCCGTCTGATGAAACTGAGCCAAACGGATCTGTCCTCTCACACAATGTAAGTCAATGGGGACGGATCCGTTTTCTATGACACAATCTGGCACAATAGAAAATGGATCCGTCCTCCATTGACTTTCAATAGTGTTTAAGACGGATCCGTCTTGGCTATGTTAAACATAATACAAACGGATCCGTTCTGAACGGATGCAGACGGTTGTATTATCTGAACGGATGCGTTTGTGCTGGTCCATGACGGATCCACACCAAACGCGGGTGTGAAAGTAGCCTAAAGCAGCTAGTTTCAGGCATCATGCCCTCCAATACCATGTCTGCTGAAAGGAGCACCATGCTTGGTTAAAGAGATAAGTGTTTTTATTAATAAACAGTAATCTACAACTGGCACATAGTTACATAGTACACTTAAAAAAATACATACGTCCATCAAGTTCAACCAAAGGACAAATGTGAATTAAGGGAAGGGGAGTGGGAACCAGAACTCTACACCTTTAGGGCTCATGCTTACGAACGTGTGTCAGCCTTGCCTGTATTGCGGTATGCAAACTGTTCACTTGAATGGATCCGCAATTCGGAAGACATAGAGCAGAGGCACGGAGCAGAAGGCCACGAAAGCACTATGGAGTGCTTCTGTGGCATTTCGATCCGTGCCCCCGCACTGCAAAAACATAGAACATGCTCTATTTTTTTTGCGGTGGGGACGGATCGGGGACCCATTTAAGTTGAATGAGTCTACATCCGCCAGTGCAAGCCACACGGGCGGTGCCCGTGCATAGGGGATTGTAATTTGTGGTCCCCAATGCATGTTGCAGGCGGCACACATTTGTGTACAAGGGAATCTGTCTGCTACGTCTACTATATGTAAGCCTTTCCAGTGCAATGTACAGTACATCCCTCTAACATCATTTCAACCATGCCTGTTAACTTTATCTGTACTTTCTAAATCTGGAAAATGTATTTTATTCGGTTTGCAAATGAGTCCAAAGTACCCAGTAGGCATCACCAACAGTTTGAAGAGCCCTGGACCAGCTCCACTTGGGGCCCAAGCCTTTCTTCCTATCTGTAGCATTACCTCCCCTTTGCACTTTCCACTCCGTCATATCCCTTCAACTCCGCCAGCATTTTTTATCACTTGCTAGAGGTGAACTACTTTGCATACTTATTCACAAAGTGACATGCTCTAAAGAATGGCTACCAGCTGGATTTCTGTAAGGTGAATCAAGACCTTCTCTGAGTAGGTACAAAATTTATAATGAAATGCTCTATAGTAGTGACATGGTTAACATGGCTTCGTAAAACAGAGAGTGCTAATTCTATACACAGCGGTTGGAACCTATGACCGCTGCAGCCAATCACATGCCTCAGCGGTCACAGCAGCTTAAAGTGGTTGTTACTCTTCAGCAAATAGCATTTATTATGTAGAGAAAGTTAATACAAGTCGCTTACTAATGTATTGTGATTGCCCATATTGCTTCCTTTTCTGGCTGGATTCATTTTTCCATCACATTATTCACTGCTCGTTTCCATGGTTACAACCACCCTGTAATCCATCAGTGGAGGTCGTGCTTGCACACTATAGGAAAAAGCACCAGTCTATGTTCACTCCCATGGTCCCGGTCACCAGAGGGGCCGGCCCTTTTTCCTATAGTGTGCAAGCACGGCCACCGCTGATGGATTGCAGGGTGGTCATAACCATGGAAATAAGCAGTGTATATGTGATAATAAAAAAGGAATTAAGCCAGCAAAGGAAACCATAATTATACTGACCTGGATGATGAAAGTAACAGGACATAAACTGTGAGCAGAATTTTTTATTTTTTATTTTTTTTATTCCACGTTACTTGGAATTTTTTTTACAGCTTCCCACTACATCCCATGAAATATTAAATGGTACCATTAGAAAGCACAACTTGTCCTGCAAAAAACAAGCCCTCATACGGCTATGCAAACAGAAAACAATTTAAGAAATTGTCCCCGGAAAGGCAGGGAATGAAAAATGAAAACACAAAAATGAGAAACCCTCTGGTGGTGAAGGGGTTATTAAAGCACTGGTGAATAATGGTGAAGTGACACACATGTGCTTCTCTACTGAACATGTCAGCTGACATGATTGCATGTAACACATCTGTATACCTGGCAATCTGCTCACAAGTAGTATACAGTCAATAACACTTGTATATTTTGAATGGTTCTGGGTATAGAGCTATATATATATATGACTTTCTGCTTCAGGTTACCTGTTCCATAGAAAAGATGATAAATGACGTATTTATAGCTGTTGTATTTACCCCCTAGTATACGGATGGGGAGAGAGGAGCTGGACACAATAGTTCCAATGACAGCTGCAACTTCCAGAAGCAAAATGAAAGCTTTTGTAAAAAATGTTTTCCATACAAAGCACAAATCGCTCTCTAATGCTATATTCGTTACAAGGAACAGTTTGGCTGAGCATTAAAGTGTCAGTTACACTGTATTTTTGACTATAAAACATACTATAGAAATACTGTAGGCCCAACTTATTTCCATAGGCAGAAAGGTAGCACTTAGAAAAGGGGGGCTCAACTACTTTTTGCAAACATCCACTTCCTTGGGTTTGCTATCAGCTGAAGGTCTGAACTCTAATTATTAAGTATGAATGTACAGTCGTGGCCAAAAGTTTTGAGAATGACACAAATATTAGTTTTCACAAAGCTTGCTGCTAAACTGCTTTTAGATCTTTGTTTCAGTTGTTTCTGTGATGTAGTGAAATATAATTACACGCACTTCATACGTTTCAAAGGCTTTTATCGACAATTACATGACATTTATGCAAAAGAGTCAGTATTTGCAGTGTTGGCCCTTCTTTTTCAGGAACCTCTGCAATTCGACTGGGCATGCTCTCAATCAACTTCTGGGCCAATTCCTGACTGATAGCAACCCATTCTTTCATAATCACTTCTTGGAGTTTGTCAGAATTAGTGGGTTTTTGTTTGTCCACCCGCCTCTTGAGGATTGACCATAAGTTCTCAATGGGATTAAGATCTGGGGAGTTTCAAGGCCATGGACCCAAAATGTCAACGTTTTGCTGATCGAGCCACTTAGTTATCACTTTTGCCTTATCGCACGGTGCTCCATCGTGCTGGAAAATGCATTGTTCTTCACCAAACTGTTGTTGGATTGTTGGAGGGTGTTTTGGTACCATTCTTTATTCATGGCTGTGTTTTGGGGTAAAATTGTGAGTGAGCCCACTCCATTGGATGAAAAGCAACCCCACAGATGAATGGTCTCAGGATGCTTTACTGTTGGCATGACACAGGACTGATGGTAGCGCTCACCTTTTCTTCTCTGGACAAGCCTTTTTCCTGATGCCCCAAACAATCGGAAAGAGGCTTCATTGGAGAATATGACCTTGCCCCAGTCCTCAGCAGTCCATTCACCATATTTTCTGCAGAAGATCAATCTGTCCCTGATGTTTTTTTTGGAGAGAAGTGGCTTCTTTGCTGCCCTTCTTGACACCAGGCCATCTTCCAAAAGTCTTCGTCTCACTGTGCATGCAGATGCGCTCACACCTGCCTGCTGCCACCCCTGAGCAAGCTCTGCACTGGTGGCACTCCGATCCCGCAGCTGAATCCTCTTTAGGAGACAATCCTGGCGCTTGCTGGACTTTCTTGGACGCCCTGAAGCCTTCTTAACAAGAATTGAACCTCTTTCCTTGAAGTTCTTGATGATCCTATAAATTGTTGATTGAGGTGCAATATCCTTGCCTGTGAAGCCATTTTCATGCAACGCAATGACGGCTGCACGCGTTTCTTTGCAGGTCACCATGGTTAGCAATGGAAGAAAAATGATTTCAAGCATCACCCTCCTTTTAACAGGTCAAGTCTGCCATTTTAACCCAATCAGCTTGACATAATGATCTCCAGCCTTGTGCTCGTCAACATTCTCACCTGAGTTAACAAGACAATTACTGAAATGATCTCAGCAGGTCCTTTAATGACAGCAATGAAATGCAGTGGAAAGTTTTTTGGGGGATTAAGTTAATTTTCATGGCAAAGAAGGACTATGCAATTCATCTGATCACTCTTCATAACATTCTGGAGTATATGCAAATTGCTATTATAAAAACTTAAGCAGCAACTGACTGTATGTATGTATATATATATATATATATATATATATATATATAAATATATAAAGTAATAGCACATCTCATGGAAAAACCTAAGTTTTTATATCATCACATTTTAATAGCCATCATTTTATTTACCTTTCTGTCAATGTAGTTGTATGTGGGCTTGTTTTTGGAGGTATGAGATATTTTTAATAGAAACGTTTTTGGCTATAATCAACATGTTGATTAACTTTTTTGGAATGGTTAAAGAGACAAAACAGCAATTTAGCCACTGATTTTGTTTTCTAAATTTATGATGTTCACCATGCAGGGTAAGCAACTTATTACTTTCATTCTTTGGGTCATTTTTGTGCTTTATTACTTTCGCACAATAATAAGACATCTCATGCAAAAATAAAAAAAACAGTTTTATGTTGACTCATTGAAAGAGCCATAGTTTGTTAATTTTTCCATCCAAGGGATTTATTGATCAGCATTTATAATTATTTTTTGGGAGTAAGGCTGGGTTTACACGGGCGTTGTGGATGCGTTGTGGGAACATGAGCAATTTTTATGCGTTTTGCACTTGAGTGAGAAAAATTGGCATGTTTGGCACCCAGACCCGAACCTGGACTTCTTCAGAGAAGTTCGGGTTTGGGTTAGGTGTTCTGTCGATTTTATTATTTTCCCTTATAACATGGTTATAAGATAAAATAATAGCATTCTTCATACAGAATGCTTAGTAAAATATCCATTGAGGGGTTAAAAAAAAATATTAACTCACCTTAATCCACTTGTTTGCGCAGCCCGACTTCTCTTCTTTCTTCTTCTTTGAGAAAAGGACCTGTGGTGATGTCACTGCGCTCATCATGTGGTGGACCATGTGATGAGCGCAGTGACGTCACCACAAGTCCTTTTCCTCATTGACAGCAAAAAAGAAGACAGAAGAGAAGCCGGGCTACGCAAACAAGTGGATGAGGTGAGTAAAATTTTTATTTTATTTTTTAACCCCTCTAGCCCTATTGTAGTATGCATTCTGTATTAAGAATGCTATTATGTTCCCTTATAACTATGTTGTAAGGGAAAATAATAATGATCGGGTCCCAATTCCGATCATCTAGCAACCATGCGTGAAAATTTCACTGCATCCGCACTTTCTTTCACTGCATTCACTTCTATGGGGCCTGCGTTGCGTGAAAAACGCACAATATAGAGCATGCTGCGATTTTCACGCAACACACAAGTGATGCGTAAAAATCACTACTCATGTGCACAGCCCCATAGAAATGAATCGGTCCGGATTGAGTTTGGGTGCAATGTGTTCACCTTACGCATCGCACCCGCGTGGAAATCTTGCCCGTGTGAAAGGGGCCTAAATGAGAAAATAACTATTCTGCTATTGTTTTTGTGTAACCAGAATGTGTGTATTGAGTTAGTATAGAGAGGAATATTGTTGAGAGGAGATGGGACATGCCTATGTTCATTACGCATGGCAGTATCAGACTCTGTAACCAGGGAAGGCCCTGTGGATCCTGTGAGTAGTTTTAGATTAATTTCAGCATGCTCCTGTGGCAAGAGCTGGATATACGATAAAGACAATGGTAACTCTAAATTTTCCTGTGTTCACTAAATATCATGAGCTGGGTGTCCAGTAGAGACTGTAAATGCCAAGCTACCACTGTTTGTAACCACAACACCTTTGGTAAATTATTGATTTATATGATTTTCTATTCCAAGTCAGGAGAGGAAGGGTGCTCTCCAGAAGTGCATAATAGTTTTAAGAGTCTAAGAGGGGCCTAAAGTTAAGAGTATACAGGTGAAACTCAAAAAATTTGAATATCGTACAAAAGTCCATTTATTTCAGTAATGCTAATTAAAAAGAATTGCATTAATGCAGCTAAAATTTGAATTTTGTGAAAAGGTTCAATATTCTAGGCTCAAAGTGTCACACTGTAGTCAGCTAATTAATCCATACCCTCTGAGCAGAGGGTACCTGAAAATTGTAACTTTGGGGTTTTCATAAGCTAAAAGCCATAATCATCCAAATTATAACAAATAAAGGCTTGAAATATCTCACTTTGCATGTAATGAGTCTATCTCATATGTTAGTTTCACCTTTTATGTTGCATTACTGAAATAAATGAACTTTATACAATATTCTAATTTTTCAAGTTTCACCTGTATAGCTCTTTCCAGGCAGAAGATAGCTTTAGCCACAACTATATTTTAGATGATGAGGGCCAGTAGAATGGGAAGTTATCTACAAGATAGCTTATGTACTCATTGAGTGATGTTCCTACCCAGTGCCTCTGATTTTGTTGGTTTAATTTTGAAATTAGAGAGTTTTGAATTCCTGCAATAGCTCTTGGAGTCTAGAGAAGACTGTTACCAGGTTTTTAAGAATGAACAGAAGGTTGCCTGTAGGCTGCAGTGAGATGGCAGGTACCTTGTATGGATAGGCCTTTGATCTGGGGGGACACCCAGATACGTTGTAGTAGGGGTTCTACAGAAAGAACAAAAAGGATGGGTGAGAGAGGGCAGCCCTGTCTCATACCATTATGGAGATTCATGGGCAGGGAGAGGGAGCCGTAAACACATAGTCTGGCTTTCAGGTAGGTGTATAAAGTAAAAATAGCATCTATGGCTTGAAGGGCCTACAAAACCATTCTCATGTAGATTCAGTCTACCGTGTCCAAGGCTTTCTCTGCATCAGTGCCCAAAAGGACCAGTGAGAGTCATCTGTGTTTCACAATCTGCATGAGATGTAGGACTCAGTTGGGGAGGAGCTTTTGTGGGAGTTCATGTATATATAGCAACATAGTATTAGCTTGCCTAATTATTTCTTGCATAATTCTCAAAGTGAAGCATTTCTAAGTGCACTTGAGATATTCAGGAGATACTCAGGAGGTAATCTGGAGGTGGATACAATCTAAAAAAGTAAGATTTGTTTGTTTAAACTCTTTGCCCTTTTTAAAATGGCAGACATGGGTCTGTGCAGGAATTGTTGTGCTTTTCTTTCACGTTCCACTCATCAGAGGTTTGGATGCTGTCTGATCTGTAGACAGCTCTCTGTAATGCAGCAGGAAAATGCATTTTTAAAATCTGAGATTTGTAAATTAACTGTTAAACAAACTCAGGCTGGGAATGATGCAATGGTGCTGCCACAGAGGCCCCCTAGAAATGGAAGATGGGTTACTGTAGGTTCTGGTAGACTTAGAGTTGTTGATAGAAGACATGTCCCACGGTCTGTGGCTCTCCATAATTCATTTGCAGCACTTTCAGAGAGCAAGAGAACAAGGAGGATGGCTCAGGCACAGTGGGTGAGGAACAATCATCTTCTATGCCTAAAGTATGCAAGACTGCAGCCAAAGACCAAAAGGATAAGGTGAGGACTGATAGTAAGCAGCTGTTGGTGGCGATTCTATCAGAAGTTTGGGTGTGAAGTTTGAGGAAAATGGTTTTGTGAGATGTCTCCCTGGTGCTACCGCTAGCAGGGACAGACGACGTATCCTTAATATTGTTAGGCAAGCAAATCAGGAAAGGGAGGTGGATGTTATTGTCCATCTTGGGACAAATGATCTGGCTTGCAGTGAGGTTTCAAAGGTGAAGAAAGCTTTTCACACACTTAGAAATTATATACGGGAGGTTGCATTGACTGTTTAATTCTCTGCAGTTTTGCCAGTGCATAACCTTCAGCATGACAGGCAGATGCACATTAAGGAATTCAATATATGGCTTGGTGAATGGTGTCTGAACCAAGGGTTTGGCTTTGTGTCTCATGTTAGCTCTGGTTGGAATGGAAAAGAACTGTACAAGAAAGATAGTTTGCATCTTTCTCTCAAGGAAACGAATGTGAACAGTTCAACATATTTGCTAGGGAGCATTTAAGCTAGGAAAGGGGGGCAAAAGAGTGATAATCCAGCAGTCCAAATGCCCACCGGAACAATGCCAGAAGATGCCAGTAGCACATAGGTTAAGAAATTACAAACTCAGAGTCTTGTCTACATATGCTCGCAGTTTAGGGAATAAGTTCAATGAACTTAAGACTATAATGGCATCTAAGAATATATATTTAGTGGCTGCTACTGAGACATGGTTCAATGAGAGTAATGACTGGGATATAACAATACCAGGGTTCTCTCTATATAGGAAAGACAGACAAGGCAAGAAAGGGGGAGGGGTGACCCTGTATGTGAAAGATAACATAAAATCTAATCTAATACAAGTTAGTGAGACCAATTTAGAGTCAGTTTGGGTTACATTGCAGCTTGATAATCATAAGGTAACTCGTGTAGGTGTGATATATAGACCACTTGGCCAAGTCAAAGAATTAGATGATCTACTAGTTGAGGAAATAGCTAAAATAACATTGAAAGGGGAAGTTATCATTATGGGAGACTTTAATCTTCCTGATGTAAAGTGGAAAACCAAAATAGCTAGTTCTGCCAGGAGTACAGATATTCTAAATTCCCTACTGGGATTATCTCTACAGCAAGTAGTTGAGGAGCCAACCCGGAATGAAACCATTTTAGATTTAGTATTCACAAATAGGAATTTGGTATCTGATATTACTGTAGGGGAAAGCTTGGGATCTAGTGCTCACCAGTCAGTGTGGTTTACTATAAGTACAGTGACTGAGTCACACCACACAAAAACAAAACTTTTAGATTTTAGAAAAACAGACTTTTCTAAAATTAGATTAGTGGTATACCAGTCCCTATCATATTGGAACAGTTTCAATGGAGTCCAGGAGAAATGGGACTACTTAAAATGGGCACTATTGAAGGTAACAGATAATTGCGTTAGACTTGTCAGTAAAAGCAAAAAAAGGAAGAGACCACTGTGGTATTCAGCAGAAGTGGCCAAAATCATTAAAAACAAAAAGATAGCATTTAGTAATTATATATTTTTTTAAAACAAGGATGACATGGAAATTTATAAGATTAGGCAAAGAGAAGACAAGCAAGTTATAAGAGCTTCTAAAGCACAGGCAAAAGAGAAATTAGCTCGGTCAGTGAAAAAAGGTGATAAGACATTCTTCAGATACATAAATGAAAAAAGGAAACTAAAACAAGAAATTACCTAATTAAAAACAAAAGAAGGAAGGTATATGGAAGAAGATAAAGAACTAGCTGACTGCCTCAATGAATACTTCTGTTCAGTTTTTACAAAAGAAAATTAAGGAAAAGGACCTCAGTTAGGGAGGAAGACTAATGAATCTTTTGATGCATGTGTCTTTACAGAGGAGGAGGTTCTAAGTCAGCTGTCTAAAATTAATACAAATAAGTCACAGGGGCCTGATGGGATACACCCAAACCTATTAAAAGAGCTTAGTGGTGTACAAGCAAAACCATTAACAGATTTATTTAAACAAATCACTGGTAACAGGAGCCATCCCAAATTATTGGAAATTAGCAAATGTTGTGCCCATTCACAAGAATGTTAGTAGGGAGGAATCGGGCAACTATAGGCCAGTAAGCCTGACATCAATAGTGGGGAAATTAATGTAAAACATAGTTAAGGAAAGGATTGTGGAACATCTAAAATCCCATGGATTGAAAGATGAAAAACAGCATGGGTTTACTTCAGGGAGATCATGTCACAATAATCTTATTGATTTCTTTGATTGGGTGACTAAAATAATAGACTGTCCCATATAGAAGGCTTATCAATAAATTGCAGTCTTTGAGCTTGGATTCCCATATTGTTGAATGGATTAGGCAGTGGCTGAGGGACAGACAACAGAGGGTTGTAGTCAATGGAGTAAATTCAGACCATGGTTTTGTTACCAGTGGGGTACCTCAGGGATCTGTTCTGGGACCCATAATGTTTAATATCTTTAACAGCGAAATCGCAGAAGGCCTCGATGGAAAAGTGTGTCTTTTTGCTGATGACACAAAGATTTGTAACAGGGTTGATGTTCCTGGAGGGATACACCAAATGGAAAAGGATTTAGGAAAACTAGAGGAATGGTAAAAAAAAATGCTACAAAAATGTAATGTTGATGAGTGCAAGATAATGCACCTGGGGCTAAAAAACCCAAGAGCAGAATATAAAATCAGTGATACAGTCCTAACCTCAGTATCTGAGGAAAGGGATTTAGGGGTCATTATTTCAGAAGACTTAAAGGTAAGCAGACAATGTCATAGAGCAGCAGGAAATGCTAGCAGAATGCTTGGGTGTATAGGGAGAGGCATTACCAGTAGAAAGAGGGAGGCGCTCATGCCACTCTACAGAGCACTAGTGAGACCTCATTTGGAGTATTGTGCGCAGTACTGGAGACCATATCTCCAGAAGGATATTAATACTTAGGAGAGAGTTCAGAGAAGAGCTACTAAACTAGTACATGGATTGCAGGATAAAACTTACCAGGAAAGATTAAAGGACCTTAACATGAATAGCTTGGAAGAAAGACGAGACAGAGGGGAAATGATAGAAATTTTTAAATACATAAAGGGAATCAACAAGGTAAACGAGGAGAGAATATTTAAAAGAAGAAAAATTGCTACAAGAGGACAAAGTTTCAAATTAGAGAGGCAAAGGTTTAAAAATAATATCAGTTAGTATTACTTTACTGAGAGAGTAGTGGATGCATGGAATAGCCTTTCTGCTGAAGTGGTAGCTAAAAATACAGTGAAGGAGTTTAAGCATGCATGGGATAGGCATAAGGCCATCCTTCATTTAAGATAGGGCCAGGGGCTATTCATAGTATTCAGTATATTGGGAAGACTAGATGGGCCAAATGGTTGTTATCTGCCGACACATTCTGTTTCTATGACTCTAGATGTGTTGTTCTTTCCCTCTCTGCCTGTGACAAACCCCACCTGTTCTGGGTGTATTAAATCTGGAATTAAAGATGTGAGTCTCTGGGCCAATAATCTAGCATATAGATTGGGGTCAACATTCAACAGTAATATAGGTCTGTAGTTGTTGTATGATGTAGGGTCCTTCCCTTCCTTGTGAATGAGGAAGGTTCAAGCCTCAAGAGACTTTGTAGGTAAGCATACATTTTCAAGCAAGGAGTTACAGGCTGAGAGGAATGAGGTAAAAGAGTATCACCAGATGTTTTATAGTAGGAGGCAGAAAAACCATCTGGTCCTGGGCTTTACCTACTGGGCACTTCAACAGGGCAGACCAGAGTTCTGAACTGATTCTCATATATGATTAGGTGTTTACAGTTGGTTAGCTTTGAGGAGGGAAGTTAAAATCTTTTGACATAGTAACATACTTTGTAAGGCTGAAAAAAGACATCCGCTCATCCAGTTCAGCCTGTTATCCTGCAAAGTTGATCCAGGAAAAAGCTAAATATCCCATGGTAGAAGCAAATTTTCCTCATTTTACAGGGAAAAATTCCTCCCCCGATAGTGTTAATCGAGCACCAAAGTGCTCAGGTGCTCTACAGAGCAACAGAGCACAATGGAAGTCAATGGGAGAACCAGAGCATTAAACCAGGCACCCCCTGCTCTGAAGAGGGGAGGGTGCCTGGTTCATAGGAAAAGGTCAGAAAATGATGGAAACACCACTGAAATGGTTCGGAAACAGCATAGGGAGGTTGTCTGGATACATCTTGGAATCGCTGGTCGCTGCTAGGAACGATGTTGTCGAGCAGTACGCCACTTTTACAGACTGACAATAATACGCACAAAACCAAAGATAAAATCGATTTTAGAGGAAAAACGGTTAGGAAACATTCTTTCCTGTATATTTACTTGTATATAAAGTGCAAGTGCTGCCAAAAATTACACGGAAGAGGCACTCCGATACAACCTGTATATCGCATAAAGGAGGGCCTCATTCACATTGTGGTACAATTGTTCAGGTAGTGGGACTCCTACACTCATAAAGCCTATGCACTAAGTGAAAGGGCTGCCAAAAATTACAAGGAACCGACACTGCAATGCATCATTTATTACACATAAAGGAGGGCATCATACACACCCTTGAAAAATTATGATTGATGGCCTGCTGGTGACCATCAAAAACATTAGGAGCAAGGGCCTGCTGATGAGCTGACCATCTAAAACATTAGGGGCGAGGGTCTGCTGCTGATCTGACCATCTAAAAAATTGGGGGTGAAGGTCTGCTGCTGAGCTGACCATCTAAAACATTAGTGATGAGGGCCTGCTGCTGATCTGACCATCTAAAACATTAGGGGTGAGGGTCTGCTGCTGAGCTGACCCTCTAAAACATTAGGGGCGAGTGCCTGCTGCTGATCTGACCATCTAAAACATTATGGGCGAGGGCCTGATGGTGAACCTCTAAAAATTAGGGATGAGGGTCTGCTGCTTAGCTGACCCTCTAAAACATTAGGAGCAAGGGCAGCCTAATAAGCAAGTTGATATGATGGAGGAGAAAGAGGAGGAGAAAATGAAGATTGAACCATATACCCTATTTTGAGGTGGAAGTGGTGCATGGGAATACAGTGTATTCAATACGCCATAAAAGCCACATTTAAAGTGTCTTTATGTTCAGCCGCTTTCCTCTGGTGGAGTAGAGAAGTCAGGGGCAATCCAGTCCTTGTTCATTTTAATAAGAATCAAACTGAGAGCATTTTCAGTTGACAGGCGGATGCGATTATCAGTTATTATGCCCCCAGCAGCACTAAATACCCACTCAGACAAAATGCTGGCGGCAGGGCAGGCCAGCACCTCCAAGGTGTAGAGCGCCAGTTCGTGCCACGTGTTCCAGCTTGGACACCCAATAGTTGTAAGGCACAGAGGGATCACTGAGAACGCTGACACAGTCTGCTAAGAACTTCTTCACCATCTTCCAAAACTTTTCCCTCCTTGTGACACTAGGCCACACATCAGGGTGAGGGTGCTGGTGGGGTGTCATGAAACTGTCCCAGGCCTTGGAGAGTGTTGCCCTGCCTTTGTTGGAACTGCTGTATGTTCCCCTCATCTCCCCTGCTCTGTTGCCCAAGGAACTATTTACTCTGACGCCAGCGTACTCAGCTGGAAATTTTTGGAGCAATTTTTCCACAAGGACCTTCTGGTATTGCACCATTTTGCTAGTTTTCTCCACCACAGGAATGAGAGATGAGAAGTTGTTTTTGTAGTGGGGGTCAAGAAGGGTAAACAACAACCAGTAATCGGTGTTGGCCAAAATGCGTATAACGCGAGGGTCACGGGAAAGGCAGCATTTCATAAAGTCAGCCATGTGTGCCAGAGTCCCAACAGACAAGACTTTGCTGTCTCCTCAAGAGGATGACTCTCAATCTCCTCATCCTCTTCCTTCTCTTCGGCCCATTCACGCTGAACAGATGGAATAAACCTGCTATGGGTACTACTCTCTGTAGTGGAGGAAACTATCTCCTGCTTCTCCTCCTCATCATCATCTAATTCGCACTGAGAAGACGAACTGAGGGTGGTCTGGCTATCGCCCTGTGTTCTGTCTTCCCCCATTTTCACCTCTTCCACATGCAAAGCGTCCGCCTTCATTGTCAACAGCGAGCGTTTGAGTAGACACAGAAGTAAACATAGAAACATAGAATGTGTCGGCAGATAAGAACCATTTGGCCCATCTAGTCTGCCCAATATATCTGAATCCTATGAATAGTCCCTGGCCCTATCTTATATGAAGGATAGCCTTATGCCTATCCCATGCAAGCTTAAACTCCTTCACTGTATTTTTAGCTACCACTTCTGCAGGAAGGCTATTCCATGCATCCACTACTCTCTCAGTAAAGTAATACTTCCTTATATTACTTTTAAACCTTTGCCCCTCTAATTTAAAACTGTGTCCTCTTGTGGTAGTTTTTCTTCTTTTAAATATGCTCTCCTCCTTTACCGAGTTGATTCCCTTTATGTATTTAAAAGTTTCTATCATATCCCCTCTGTCTCTTCTTTCTTCCAAGCTATACATATTAAGGTCCTTTAACCTTTCCTGGTAAGTTTTATCCTGCAATCCATGTACTAGTTTAGTAGCTCTTCTCTGAAGTGGGATGGTTACGCTGATAATAGAGGCATCGCCGCTCGCCATCCTTAAAAATGCATAAAACCTCACAGACGACCATGTTACTGGCCTCTGCTGCTCAAAAAGCCTGGACAACATGTGGAACGTGGAGTTCCAGCTCATGCTCATGTCGCAGTCGGTGAGCTGGCAATTGCAAACGCTGCTGCAGCATTGCCAGACCGGCGGCAGCTGTAGATGACTTTCGGAAATGGGCACACATGCGGCGCACCTTCACCAGTAGCTCAGGCAAATTGGGATAGGTTTTGAGAAACCGCTGAACCACTAAGTTGAACACGTGGACTAGGCATGGTATGTGTGTGAACTTGCCGAGCTCAAAGCCGCCGCCAAGTTACGGCCATTATCAGACACAACCATGCCTGGTTGTAGGTTGAGTGATGAGAGTCACAGCTCAGTCTGGTCCCTTATACCCTGTCACAGCTCTGTGGCATTGTGCTGCTTGTCACCTAAGCAAATTAGTTTCAGCGAGGCCTGCTGCCACTTCCCCACTGCAGTGCTACACTGCTTCCAGCTACTGACTGATGGCTGACTAGTGCTGCAAGGTGAGAATTCAGAGGTGGAAGTAGAGGAGGAGGAGGTGGAGGAGACTAAGGGGGGGTTGCAGCCGCTAATGTAGATGGTGGCGGAAATCCTGATGGAAGTAGGGGCCGCAATCCTTGGCGTCAGTAGCACCTGTGCCATCCCAGAGTACGACTTGCTCCCGGCCTCCACAACATTCACCCAGTGTGCCATCAGGGAAATGTAGCGTCCCTGGCCAAAAGATCCATCATGGATCTGAACAGACGGATCCGCACCGATAATACAACCGCATGCATCAGTTCAGAACAGATCCGTTTGTATTATCTCTAACATTGCCAAAATGGATCCGTCTTGAACACCATTAAAAGTCATGGGGGGCGGATCAGTTTTGCATTGTGTCAGTGAAAACGGATCCATCGCCATTGACTTACATTGTGTGTCAGGACATTTACCTTGTTTGCAGCGTTTTGGTGTCAGCCTCCAGAGCGGAATGGAGGCTGAAAGGAGGAAAACTGATGCATTCTGAACAGATCCTTATCTATTGAGAATGAATTAGGGCAAAATTGATCCGCTTCGAACCGCTTGTGAAAGCTCTGAAACCAAAACGCCAGTGTGAAAGTTGCCTAACGAGGGATGGCTGCCGCCATCAGGCTGCGGAAAGCCTCAGTGTCCACAAGCCAAAATGGCAACATTTCCAGGGCCAGCAATTTGGAGCATTTAGTGCTGTTACCTGTGGGTTGGTGGCTGGGTATTTGCGCTTTCATTCAAAGGCCTGGGGCATGGACATCTGTACACTGCACTGGGACACAGAAGTGGATGTGCTAGCTGATGGTGCTTTCGAAGGTCCAGGTGCAGGGTGGGAGGCATCCGGGCCTGCGTCTTGGACAGGGGATTGGCCAGCACGTAACATGGGGGAAGAGGAGGCAGTGGTGTAACCCGCAGACACTGATTGTGGACCTAGGCATTCGGCCCACCTATAAGGGTGCTTTGATGCCATGTGGCGGATCATGCTGGTGGTGGTGAGGTTGCTAGTGTTCGCGCTTCTGTTCATTTTGGTAAGGCACAGGTTGCAAATGACAATTCTTTTATCGTCTGCACTTTTCTCAAAAAAGCACCAGACTGCGGAACACCTACCCCTTGGCAAGGGAGATTGCCGCAAGGGGGTGCTCCAGGGAACAGTTGGGGGCCTGTTTGGTGTGGCCCGGGTTCTCCCTTTTGTGACCCCACTGCCTCTACCAGCCTATTGCGGTGCTGCGGATCCCCCCCCCCCTCTGTACTGCTGTCCTCGCTCGGCTTGCCACCTTCCCAGGTTGGGCCAGTGATTTCCTCGTCCACCACCTCCTCTACCACTTCCTCACTCTGGTCATCCTCCTGACTTGTTGACCTAACAAGAACCTCACTTATTGACAACTGTGTCTCATTCTCATCAACCTCTTGAGACAGTAGTAATTGTGGTTGACTTATTGGCAATTGTGTCTCATCATCATAATCCACCTTGTGAAAAACAAATTGCTGTTCCCCACCGTCATCTTCTCGTGACTGTAGATGCTTAAGAGTTTGGGAATCAGTGCGCAAGATCTCCTCATGTCCCTCTTCAAGCGGTCTTGGCGAGAGGCCCAAATTAAGGAATTGCGCTGAAAAGAGCTCCTCAGAATATCCGAGTGTGGGATCACTTGTTTGCCAAAACTCTCCATGGTGGGAGGAAGGAGGATCAGGGTTAGGATTCTGTTGACCAAACTCTTGGCTGCTGAGACTGGACTTTGTGGAAGACAGGGTGGTGCTTAACTGACTGGAAGCATTATCTGCTGCAATCCAACCGACCACCTGGACACACTGGTGTGACTTCGAGAGTGGTGTCCTGCGCCGCCCCGAAAACTGGGACATAAAGCTAGGTATCGTGGATGAGCGTGTTTCTTGTGCTCTGGCAGCAGGCACAATTTCACCGCGCCCAGGGCCACGGCCTCTGCATGCACCATCAGCAGCATGGCCACTTGTCCCTTACTGCTCGCATCGAGCATATTAAATTATATATATGCTTGCAAGTATGTAACAAGTACAGTAGCATAGGTTTTGTAAATAAATTACACTGAATGTCTCAGATATTTAGGCTGCACAAACGTTATACAGGAGATGTAGTGCAGGTAATGTCACTGTCACCAGCGGCTAAGAAAAAATTACACTGAAGGTAACAGATGTTTAGGATGCGCAAATGTTATACAGGAGATGTAGGGCAGGTAATGTTGCTGTCACCAGCAGCTAAGAAAAAATTACACTGAATGCCACAGATATTAAGGATGCGCAAACTTTACACAGGAGATGTTGCGCAGGTAATGTCGCCATTAGCAGCGGCGAAAAAATTACACTGAATGTCACAGATATTTAGGATGTGCAAACGTTATACAGGAGAAGTAGCGCAGGTAATGTCGCTGTCACCAGAGGCTAAGAAAAAATTACACTGATTGTCACATATATTTAGGATGTGCAAACGTTATACAGGAGAAGTAGCGCAGGTAATGTCACTGTCACCAGCGGCTAAGAAAACATTACACTGAAGGTAACAGATGTTTAGGATGCGCAAATATTATACAGGAGATGTAGGGCAGGTAATGTTGCTGTCACCAGCAGCTAAGAAAAAATTACACTGAATGCCACAGATATTAAGGATGCGCAAACATTACACAGGAGATGTTGCGCAGGTAATGTCGCTATTAGCAGCGGTGAAAAAATTACACTGAATGTCACAGATATTTAGGATGTGTAAACGTTATACAGGAGATGTAGTGCAGGTAATGTCGCTGTCACCAGCGGCCAAACAATTGCGCTGAATGTCACAGATATTTAGGATGCGCAAATGTAACACAACAGATGTAGCAGAGGTTGTGTCACTGTCAGCAGCGGCCAAACAATTGCACGCAATTTAGAGCAGGTTACCGTAATAATATACAGTACAGACCAAAAGTTTGGACACACCTTCTCATTCAAAGAGTTTTCTTTATTTTCATGACTATGAAAATTGTAGATTCACACTGAAGGCATCAAAACTATGAATTAACACATGTGGAATTATATACATAACAAAAAAGTGTGAAACAACTGAAAATATGTCATATTCTAGGTTCTTCAAAGTAGCCACCTTTTGCTTTGATTACTGCTTTGCACACTCTTGGCATTCTCTTGATGAGCTTCAAGAAGTAGTCACCTGAAATGGCAGGCCATTCCACAGGGGTGGTAGGGGTCGGGCAGGTGCACCAGGCTGGAGCCTAAGTGGGAAGTTGAAGAAGGTGCGTGCAATTACGTCAAAGGACGCACCAGAGTTGGTTGAGTGGCTCACTCAGTCTTCTACTTCTGCACTCTCCTAATCCTCTGTATCTGCACCCTCCTCACCTCTGCTGTGTGCACCCCCAAAGACACCACCACCATAGTCCTTCCACTCGAGTCAGAGGAATTATTTTCCCATCCACTCCCAGACCTTAACGATGCGCAGCCATGCTTGGCATTGGATGAGGAAGAGGAGGAAGCAACAACCGCCACCCAGCGGTCTGATGACAGTACCCAGATCAGCCCCAGGAGGGTGGTCCCCGCTGTTGTTGCCTACTCCGAGATCTCTAATGTCAGTGGTGGTCAAGGTGACGATGATGACGTGTCGATGGACGTCACATGGGGGTACACAAGAGAGGAAGAGAAGAGGAGTTCAGAGGGAGAGACAGAGCAGCAGATAGGGAGGAGAAGCAGGCAGAACTTGCAGTGCACAGGAGGCAAAAAAGCAGACTGGAAATGTATCTGGCGTGAGCCATCCACCATGCACGGTCACATCTGGCGCTCTCAGGATGCCGGCATATGGCTCCGCAGTGTGGACTTTTTTAACGTGTCAGCTGCTGACAATAGTGTTGCCATATGCAGCCTGTGCTGTCAACGCATAAGTCACAGTAAGTCCAACACTCACCTAGGGATGACCGCCTTAAGAAGGCACCTGGCCTCGCATCACTGAGCCCAGTGGGAGGAACGCCGTAGAACCCAGAAAGCCACACTCATGGCGCTCCACATCCTGCCTCTTCTCCTTCTCCTCCCATTTGTTCTTTACTCCACCTTCCACCGTGCTGCTGTCACGTTCATCTGGCAAAAGGCAGGCTTCCGTGGCCTAAATGTACGAACGTAAAAAGTTGATGACACCGGATAACCCTCTTGCCCAACAACTGACCGCTGGCTTGTCGGAACTGCTAGCCTGTTAACTACTGCCATATAAACTGGTGGACTCGTGGCCTTTATAAAATTTGTGGCCATTGAAACACTGCAATGTAAAGTCCCCGGAAGGAAAAACTTCTCCCAGAAGGGCATCCCAGAGCTATATGGCCGCTTTCAGCGGCAAGTGAATATATCTCTGGCACACAGTGTCAGTGCCAAGATACATCTGACCACAGACACGTGATCTAGAAAACACAGGCAGGGAAGGCACTTAACTTTTACTGCCCACTGGGTGAACCTTCTGATGGCCATCAAGCATGGAACCCGTGGCACCCGTGTGGATTTAGTGTTACCGCCACTGATTGCATGCAGGTCTGCCTCTTCTTCTCCTCCTCCTACTCCTTCCTCCGTCTCCTCCTCGGCTGACCCCTCTTTTTCCACTGCTGCCGCCTCTTCTGCTGCACCCCCCAAGCTCCCCAGAACCTATTCAATGTGCCAGGTGAGACATTGCCATGCTGTTCTGCGGCAGTTGTGCCTGGAAGCCAAGAGCCACACCGGTCCTGCACTGCTTTCAGATCTGCTGGCCGATCAGTGGCTAACCCCGCTCAATTTGACAGTTGGTAAAGTAGTGCGTGACAATGGTGCCAATCTGTTGAGCGAGTTGAAACGGGGGCAAAATGACACACGTCCTGAAATTAGTCGTGCAGCGATTCGTTGCCAAATACCCCGGGGTCCAGGATGTCTTGCAGCAGGCCAGGAAAATCTCTGGCCATTTTAGAAGATCTTACACGGCCATGGCTTGTCTTGCTGATGTTCAGCGGTGACACCACCTGCCCATCAGACGTCTGATTTGTGACAGCCCGACGCACTGGAACTCCTCCTTGTATATGCTTCATATGCTGCTCCAGCAGCAAAGTGCCATTAATGACTACCTGCACGAACTCTGCAGCAGGACAAGTTCTGGGAGCTTGGTTTCTTTTCACTGCGCCAGTGGCTGCTCATGACTTCTGTAGCCATTTGATGAGATCATCAAACTGGTCAGTCGCAGCCAGGGCACCATCAGTGACATTGTACCTTACGCCTTCTTTCTGGAGCATGCATTGCGTTGTGTCATTGATCAAGCCGTCGAGGAGCAGGAGCTGAAAGATGAGGAAGTCACAATGCTGAATGAATTCCCAGGGGGGGCTACTCCATCTGAGACAAGTCAGCAGGAGTCTGAAGAGGAGTCAGAGGAGGATAGTGGCTGGGGGGAGAAGGAGGAACAAGAAGAGCAGGCTTTGAGGGGGACTTTAAACTTTCTGGGGATCCCTGGTGTTGTCTGTGGCTAGAGCTAGGAGACCAAGGGGCGATGAGCAGGCGCAAGGGCGCTCCACCTCTTCCAATTTAGTGCAAATAGGGTCCTTCATGCTCCAGTGTTTGAAGAGGGACCCCCGTATAAAAAGCATAAAGGGAAAGGACCAGTACTGGGTGGCAAAGAACATGGACCCCCCGGTACAAACACAAAAAAGCGGACATGTTACCAGCATCACAGAGGGCTGTCAGAATGAAGCATTTCAAAGCCTTGCTGTGAGAGATGTTGCATTCTGCTGTTGCGGGCGCTGGCAGAGGAATTTCCACCCACAGCTAAACAGGTGCGGGTACCAATCCTACCATGCCTGCAAGAAGAGGGCGGTTTGAAGATGTGTTGGTCACTTCGGATATAAGCTCATTCTTGCAGCCAACCCATCGACAGCCGCCCTTCGGATCCTGCCTCAGGGATCGCCTAGACTTACAGGTGTCCGACTACATTGGGTTAATGGCCAATGTGGATTCTCAGAGAAGCTGGCCCAATTTGGCCATGGAACTCTTGGCTTGCCCCTCGTCGAGTGTCCTGTCCAAAAGGACGATCAGCGAGCAGGGTGATCCTGACCGATAAGCGCACTCACCTAGCTCACGACAGTGTGGACTACCACACATTTCTAAAAATAAATGAGGCATGGATCTCGGAGGAATTCAACACCTGTGACGACCACATGTAATTGTACCTCCAGCCACATAATCACTTGTTCTTTTCTGTCAGGTAAATGCCAAATTTTTGGGGCCTGTACTGGCCTAATTGTTATCCAGTGACCGTCTAATATACCTCCAGCCACATAATCATTTGTTATTTTCAGTCAGGTGAATGCCTAATTTTTGGGGCCTGTACTGGCCTACAGTAAAATTGTTATCCAGTGACCATCTAATATACCTTGAGCCACATAATCACTTGTTTTTTTCTGTCAGGTGAATGCCTAATTCTACAGTAAAGTTGTTATTCAGTGACCGCCTAATGTACCTCCAGCTACATAATCACTTGTTCTTTTCTGTCAAGTAAATGCCCTATTTTTTGGGCCTATACTCCACTGGCCTACAGTGAAATTGTTATTCAGTGACCGCCTAATGTACATTTGCGAAACATCCCGGACGATGATTGTCCATCACTATCTGTCCCTTCTGCTGCAGCTCTCCCTGACTAAGACTGAGCATATACAGGTGAAACTCGAAAAATTTGAAAATCGTGCAAAGTTTATTTATTTCAGTAATGCAACTTAAAAGGTGAAACTAATACATGAGATAAACTCATTACATGCAAAGTGAGATATTTCAAGTCTTTATTTGTTATAATTTGGATTCTTATGGCTTACAGCTTATGAAACCCCAAAGTCACAATTTTGAGGTACCCTTTTCTCAGGGGGTATGGAATAATTAGCTGACTAGAGTGTGACACTTTGAGCCTAGAATATTGAATCTTTTCACAAAATTCTAATTTTAAACTGCATTAATGCAATTCCTTTTCATTTAATTACTGAAATAAATGGACTTTTACACGATATTCCAATTCACCAGTATACTGACCTTTTATGTGGCGCAGTATCAAATGTTTTGGAGAGGTCAAGATATATGATATGACATCCAATGGTTCACACTGGTCCACTCTAAAACCTCTTTCTCATGGAAACTAATTCGATTTTTTACAGGTTTTACAGGACCAAACCCTCATAAACCTGTGCTGATACGGTGTTATACACTTATTTTGATTGAGATGTTCCAGGATAGCATCTCTTAGAAAACCTTCAAAGAGTTTACCCACAACAGATGTTAGACTTACTGGGCTATAATTTCCAGGCTCTGTTTTTGATACCTTTTTGAATACTGGCAATAGATTTGCCAAGCACTAATCATGTGGAACAGACACTGTCATTATTGAATATAAGTGTGTGTATATGACATTACTTAATTCTCTTAGAGTCTTTTTTTTTACTTTGCATTTCATCTGACAGTTCACTTTCTTCAGTAAATAGAGTGGAAAACAATATTTAATAAATTCACTTTCTCCTCGTTGCTCTCTTCAACTTCCCCCTCATCACTCTTTAAAGGGCCAACCCTTTAAAATGTTTTCCATTTATAAAACTGAAGAACATTTTAGGGTCAGTTTTACTCACTTTGGCAATGAGTCTATTTGTCTCCAGCTTGGCTGCCTTTATCTGTCTTTTAAATATAATTTTTTTTTTTCATTTAATTTATTATTTTTGATTACATTTTTCTCAGTTGGTGAGACTAATAGGAGGAGATTGATCAAAACGGGTGTAAAGTAAAACTGACTTAGTTGCCAATAGCAACCAATCAGATTCCACTTTTTCAAAGGAGCTCAGAAAAATGAAAGATGGAATCTCATTCGTTGCTATGGGCAGCTAAGCCACTTTTCTTTAAACCAGTTTAAAGCCTCTCTAAGATGGTTAAATTTGCTTTCCAGAAATCAGCATTTTTGTGCCCCCTAAAAAAGAACTCTTTTAAATGACAATTGGAAGTTTATTGTATTATGGTCAATATTTCCCAGGTGTCCCCCAACCTGCATATCTGTTGCTCTATCCGATCGATCCACTCATACTAAGTCCTGCATGGTCATCCTTCTTGTTGGGACCTGTAGGGACCAGTTGGAAAAGTAACTGTCTTTAGTTATTGATAATTTCCTTTATGAGATCCACAGGTTTCAGTTTCCCAGTTTATGGGTAGTCCCCCAAAATAACAACCTCATTATGATTTGACACCTCATCTATTTCCCTTAGGCCTCTTGCACACGACCGTATGTATTTTGCAGTCCACAAAAAATGGATCCGAAAAAAATATAAAATATGGATGATATCCATGTGCATTTCGAACAGAACAGCTGGCCCCTAATAGAACAGTACTATCCTTGTCCGTAATGCGGAAAAGAATAGGACATGTTCTATTTTTTTTGAGCAGTATGTGAAGTATGGCGCTATATATATATATATATATATATATATATATCTTTACAATAGCAATTAGTTGTCATTTGATGATAACAGGAAAATACATCTTCCACAGATTTAATTCCTTGACATAATCAATATATTATGGACTTGAAATGTAATGTCTTTTTCTCATAAAATGTGTTATTATTAGGGATGAGCGAATAATCCGAAGTCGATTCGCATAATACTTCCTTTGAATATTGCTTGCTCCAGACAGTATTAGAATGTATTGGCTCCTATAAGGCAAAGTTATTACTTCGCGAAGTCTCATGAGACTTCGCATAATAACTTCATAAATCAATTTCTACAGTAAAAAAACATTTCCCGAACTCGGGTTCGGTTCCAAGTGGTACCTTGGAACCAAACCTGAGTTCAGGAAATGTTTTTTTACAGTATAAATTAATTTCTGAAGTTATTGTGCGAAGTCTCGCAAGACTTCGCAAAGTAATAACTTCGGCTCATCAGAGCCAACACATTCTAATACTGTGCGGGGCTCCTGCTCTGTACAGTATTAGAACGATTTTTTTATGCGAATTGACTTCGGATTTTTCATCCGAAGTCGATTCGCTCATCTCTAATGATTGCTATTAGAGACAGATATAATTAAATGCTGTAAATGACGGTGTTGGAATCTTTATGTGTGGGCGATGTTGGTGATGACACACTTCATAGGCTTCCACGTCCAAGTCCAGTTTATTTATTTACTTTCCAAACAAACATACAGCGGCATCCTTGCTAAACAATCGCTTTGATCCATACAAACAAATACCTGCCCATTTGGGAACTAACTAAACAGAGAATTCCACCCCAATGTATTCAGTAACATAGTAGATCAGGCTTACACAGCAGACAACTTGCAACTTCTAGGCAGTAGCCCTGAATGAACATTTCAGCCCTGTATTTATCCCTATAGTAATGAGCCTAGCAGCTACATCTGAGTTTGCCTCAGGCTAGGTTAAAGTGTTGTACTGGAGTGGGGAGGGAATGGAGTGTCCCACTACCAACAACTACATGCCATTCCATAAAAATCCATCCCATACCACTTTACCTCTCTCACAGGGAGTAATATGTCTCCAGCTCTCCTTGTACTTTCAGTGTTTGACTGTAAGGCTACTTTCACACTAGCGTTCGGGGCTCCGCTTGTGAGTTTCGTTTGAAGGCTCTCACAAGCGGCCCCAAACGCATCCGTACTGCCCTAATGCATTCTGAGTGGATGCGGATCCACTCAGAATGCATCAGTCTGGCAACGTTTGTCCTCCGCTCCGCTCAGCAGGTGGACACCCAAACGCTGCTTGCAGCGTTCGGGTGTCCGCCTGGCCGTGCGGAGGCAAACAGATCCATCCAGACTTACAATGTAAGTCAATGGGGACGGATCCGTTTGAAGTTGACACAATATGGCTCAATTTCAAACGGATCCGTCCCCCATTGACTTTCAATGTAAAGTCTGGACGGATCCGTCTGAGCAACTTTCACACTTAGAATTTTTTCTAAACTATAATGCAGACGGATCCGTTCTGAACGGATCCCATCGTCTGCATTATAGGAACGGATCTGTCTGTGCAGACACCAGACAGATCTGCTCCGAACGCAAGTGTGAAAGTAGCCTTAGTTGCCCTTTGCTTGAAACAGTAACATATGATAAACCACTTAAAAATGCTGCAGTATGAACATCAATAGTGGCCACATGCGTTTTGGAGCTATCTCAGCTCCTTCCTCAGTGGCATTGTACAGTATATAAAATATGTATACCTTTCTTTTAAATGGACCAGGTGTCCCTAAAATATTTGGACAGGATGCCATTACATTAAGAAAATATGAACTGGATCAACATATGTATAATTATCTACTTCCTATGCATTATGCATTTTTATGTTGTGATTTGTTTTTCTGCATGCTTTTATATGTCTTATATTAATATATATTATTACATAAAGGGATATTTTGGTGAGACAGTAGTTTTCAATGCTATTTATTTCCATTTTTAGCTGAATAGGAGGGTCAGCTATCTGTGCGCCTAAACATCCCCTCCATATATGAACTAGGATTGGTGAGCCGCCACTTTGTTTTATTTAATCTAGATATGAAGACACCCCTGGAGCCCTTCTGAGGGGAAAAGAGTGATACCAGGAGTTGAGTGTTTGGAGAAATTGAATGTTTTATTTTTTAGAAAATTTGTTTCTTGTAGGAAAAGTATATTAGCACCCCATTTCTTCAATGAGTGCAGGACCTAGCTGCGCCTAATGACCCAGTTAAGTCTTTGTACATTCTAAGAAAAACTAAATTAAGGCTTGTCATGGCAATTGCATTGAGTGAAGGTAATTGATACATGCTGCAGTAAAATTTGGATCTGAAGGGTCAGATGTCTGTCAGGGTTATGTGTTGGGGGGGAGTCTTGGTATTATATGTGAAGCAAGGACATTAACTGATTAATAACAAAGATAGTCGAACCATTGTAGCGAATAGTGCAGCAATACAAGTACTCATAACATAAGGGTCGGTTGACAGAAAAAGGATTGTGAGAATTGATCTGGGAGGCCACACCTCTAATCATTGTATGCCCTCTGGATCAATGCCCACTTCTAGTTCCCATGAAATAGAACATAGTAACATATATGATGGTGTGGGAGCAAATTATCAGCATAGATGGAAAGCAGAAGTCATCTCAATGTCCATGCAATAGCGCAAATCATATCCGGACAATTCTCTGGCATCTACCAGCAGCACAGGCACAAAACGTGGCATATCACATAGCATTTTATGCAGGGTCCATGTTGCATTGGGAGATATAATAGCATGTATAAACATAACATAAACATAATGCTGTAAGAGTCCTCAGCAACAGTGATGGTCAGTTCGCAGTGTTCGCCAGCGAACACATGCGGGCTGCCATCTTGAGTAAGGTAGACTCACCTGTCCGGCGATGCGCAGGTAAGCCCTTACCTGTGCCTGTGCCGGGAGCTGGTCTGAAATCAAATGCAGTCACCGGGAGCAGGCAGTTCTGAGAACAGCCCGATGAAGGCCCCTGGAGGCTTTTTCTGAGAACTGCCTGCTCCCGGTGACTGCATTTGATCTCAGTAAGGGCTTACCTGTGCATCGCCGGACAGGTGAGTCTAACTTACTAAAGATGGCAGACCGCATGTGTTCGCTGGCGAACACTGCGAACTGACCATCACTGCTCAGCAACAGTCCAACTGAGGTGGTATCATGATGACAAAAGGGTCAATGGTAACTCAGAGCAGCATAACACAGAAAAGTATATGTTTTTCTTGGGAAAGGCTGTTTTCAACTCTTTTACAAAAGTCCCCTCAATGACTTGCAAGCACTCTGCAGTCCTCAGTATTCATTAGTGGTCGGATTCCCCCTCTGCTGATTGAAAGTTTGCTCCCTATGGTAATAGGGAGACAGATGCCAGAGGCTGCAGGAACTAGCTAATCATGGAGGTGCTGGGGATTGGGCCCCTTATGATTGGATATTGATGACCTATCTATGGACTCCTGTGAACAAGGCAGACATAGCAGAGCAAGAGAGGGTTCAGAGGAGGGCAACTAAAGGAATAACTGGAATGGGTGGACTACAGTATCCAGAAAGATTATCATACTTAAAGGGGTTATCCGATTTTTTTTTGTTCTTTCTATGTTCCTAACTAAGCAAATGTAACAGCTTTCCAATTAACTCACTTTATTTGCAGTGCCTGGTTTCTCAGATTTCACTGAGGGTCACATGACCTGTGATGCCAGCTTCTCTCCCTGCTCTGATAAAGGTAGTTTACAAGCCTGTAAACAATGTCACTGCGCTGGCCACGCCCCCCCTTCACTGCCGTCTGCTCTCTCTCCTAAGATTCTTAACCCCTTCAGCTGCACATACTGGGTAGCTGCAGCAGTGACAATTCTGGGCACAGGATCTGACAGACTAGAGAGAACATTGCACAAGAAGGTAGGGGGAAGATCCTGTGTGTATTAGCAGTGTCATTATACAAGTGGGACTTGTAGTTCTACACTTACAAGTTGCTGTTGATTCTCCCAGCACTCAGGGCAGCTCTTGTATCCACTCCCTTAGCAATGTCATTATACAGCTGGGACTTGTAGTCCTACACATACAACATGCTGCAGAGCCTCCCAGCAGGCAGACATGTCACTCAGGGCAGCTCTTGTATTCACTCCCTTAGCAGTGTCATTATACACCTTGGACTTGTAGTCCTACACATACAACATGCTGCAGAGTCTCCCAGCAGGCAGACATGTCACTCAGGGTAGCTCTTGTATTCACTCCCTTAGCAGTGTGATTATACAGCTAGGACTTGTAGTCCTACACATACACCATGCTGTTGAGTCTCCCAGCAGGCAGATATGTCACTCAGGGCAGCTCTTGTATTCACTCCCTTAGCAGAGCAGGGGGAGGGGCAAAGATTGTTTTTATTGCATGTAAACAAAGGGCCAGAAAAGAACCAGGGAAATTAGGAAAATATATATAAATATATATTTTTTTGCATAAAACTTGCTTAGCTTAGTTATATGTTGCTGCCCATCAGATTTTCAGTGCTATATAATTTTTTTTCATAACTCGGACAACCCCTTTAAGGTTATTTAGTTTAGAAAAAAGACGACTGAGAGGAAATTTAATTACTATGTATAGATATATCAGGGGTCAGTACAGAGATCTATCCCATCATCTATTTATCCCCAGGACTGTGACGAGGGGACATCCTCTGCATCTGGAGGAAAGAAAGTTTGTAGACAAACATAGAAGAGGATTCTTTACGGTAAGAGCAGTGAGACTATGGAACTCTCTGCCTGAGGAGGTGGTGATGGTGAGTTCACTAAAAGAGTTCAAGCTGGGCCTGGATGTATTTCTGGAGTGTAATAATATTACAGTTTATAGTGGAGTTTTTTTGCCTTCATTTGGATCAACTTGCAGGATAACAGACTGAACTGGATGGACAGATGTCTTTTTTTCATCCCTACAAACTAGGCTACTAATATCAGGAGCCTGGAAAACCCCTTGAAATGTAGACTACAGTCGTGGCTAAAAGTTTTGAGAATTACATAAATATTGGAAATTGGAAAAGTTGCTGCTTAAGTTTTTATAATAGCAATTTGCATATACTCCAGAATGTTATGAAGAGTGATCAGATGAATTGCATAGTCCTTCTTTGCCATGAAAATTAACTTAATCCCCCAAAAAACTTTCCACTGCATTTCATTGCTGTCATTAAAGGACCTGCTGAGATCATTTCAGTAATCGTCTTGTTAACTCAGGTGAGAATGTTGACGAGCACAAGGCTGGAGATCATTATGTCAGGCTGATTGGGTTAAAATGGCAGACTTGACCTGTTAAAGGAGGGTGATGCTTCAAATCATTGTTCTTCCATTGTTAACCATGGTGACCTGCAAAGAAACGCGTGCAGCCATCATTGCGTTGCATAAAAATGGCTTCACAGGCAAGGATATTGTGGCTACTAAGATTGCACCTCAATCAACAATTTATAGGATCTTCAAGAACTTCAAGGAAAGAGGTTCAATTCTTGTTAAGAAGGCTTCAGGGCGTCCAAGAAAGTCCAGCATGCTCCAGGATCGTCTCTTAAAGAGGATTCAGCTGCGGGATCGGAGTGCCACCAGTGAAGAACTTGCTCAGGAATGGCAGCAGGCAGGTGTAAGCGCATCTGCACGCAAAGTGAGGCGAAGACTTTTGGAAGATGGCCTGGTGTCAACAAGGGCAGCAAAGAAGCCACTTCTCTCCAAAAAAAACACCAGGGACAGATTGATCTTCTGCAGAAAATATGGTGAATGGACTGCTGAGGACTGGGGCAAAGTCATATTCTCCGATGAAGCCTCTTTCCGATTGTTTGGGGCATCAGGAAAAAGGCTTGTCCGGAGAAGAAAAGGTGAGCGCTACCATCAGTCCTGTGTCATGCCAACAGTAAAGCATCCTAAGACCATTCATGTGTGGGTTTGCTTCTCATCCAAGGGAGTGGGCTCACTCACAATTTTGCCCAAAAACACAGCCATGAATAAAAAGAATGGTACCAAAACACCCTCCAACAGCAACTTCTTCCAACAATCCAACAACAGTTTGGTGAAGAACAATGCATTTTCCAGCACGATGGAGCACCGTGCCATAAGGCAAAAGTCATAACTAAGTGGCTCGGGGACCAAAATGTTGACATTTTGGGTCCATGGCTTAGAAACTCCCGAGATCTTAATCCCATTGAGAACTTGTGGTCAATCCTCAAGAGGCGGGTGGACAAACAAAGAAATAAAAACCCACTAATTCTGACAAACTCCAAGAAGTGATTATGAAAGAATGGGTTGCTATCAGTCAGGAATTGGCCCAGAAGTTGATTGAGAGCATGCCCAGTCGAATTGCAGAGGTCCTGAAAAAGAAGGGCCAACACTGCAAATACTGACTCTTTGCATAAATGTCATGTATTTGTCGATAAAAGCCTTTGAAACGTATGAAGTGCATGTAATTATATTTCACTACATCACAGAAACAATTGAAACAAAGATCTAAAAGCAGTTTAGCAGCAAACTTTGTGAAAACAAATATTGTGTCATTCTCAAAACTTTTGGCCACGACTGTAGATGGACCATAGCTTTTTTTCTGCCATCAATCTTCTATGTTTGTATGGATATAAATGAAATGCTTGAATGCTTTACCAGGTTTCAAAATAGCAAAAAAACATTCGCCAGACATTGAATTTTTTATTTTTTTATTGTGTTTTTTAAACATAGCTATTAAAGGGATTGTCTGGGATTTGTATATCGATAGCCTATCTTCAGGATAGGTAATCAATATCAGATTGACAGGGCTACAACACCCGTCTGCTTCAATAGACCACAGCGCTTCTGTGAGTGCTGCCACCTCCTCACAGCTCACAGCACAGTACATTGCATAGTGGCTGTGCTTGGTATTGCACTCACCCCAATCACTTGAATGAGACAGAGCTGCGATTAGGGCATGTGACTGAAGTCAGGTGACATCACTCGCTTAGGAAGAGGACTCTTTAAACAGCTGATTGGTAGGGGTACCGGGAGGCGAACACCACAAATCAGATATTGAGGAGCTATCCTGAGGATAGGCCACTGATATAAAAATCCCAGACAACCCCCATTTAACTATTATAGTCCTGACACCTGTCTGCTAACTGTATTCAAAACAAACTCAAAACAAGCAAAAAACAGTAGACATGATAAACCTATCATCCACATTGTTTGAAAATGTGAGACATACTGTAAATTACATAATGTATTTGGTTTCATACAATAGATGTTACTTCAAGCTATTTATTTTGTTCTGCTCCCATGTGTGCTCTCTTCATAAATATTAATAAGACTTCTTTTATATTTAGCTATTTGATTATGTGCAGTTAAGTAACAGGGAGGAACATGTTGAACTAGAGCCCTGTGCCAGCCTTATCAGGTGATTCTATTATTTATGAAATGACCAAAGTAGCAGTGTACAAAGTGCTTACAGAGCATGTCGTTGTGTCTTGTTTTGCTACATTTCTAAGCCTGTTAAAGTGTTAATATGTTTTTAAGGATCTAAATCGCTATATTTTTTTTAGTATTTTATATGATTTTTCAAGAAAGGTATTTTCTAAAGATGAACGAATTGAAGCTGATGAAGAGGAATTCGATCCGAATTTTAGGAAAAATTGGATTTGCAACGAATGCGAATTTCCTCGCGCTTCGTGGTAACCAATCGCAATTTTCCTAAAATGGTGGCTACACGTGTGAGGACTGAGGACATGGGGCAAGAAACTTTGGGAAGGCGGGATCACCCAGATTGACATGCCTGCATACAGCCAGCAGCTAGCCCTGTGATGTCACAGCCCTATAAATACGGCAGCCATTTTAGATTCTGCCATTTTCCAGCGTTCAGAGTGCAGGGACAGACATGTGAAGGCGCTAGGGACAGCAATTAGAAAAAACTCTATGTTTAAAAAAGAAAATGAAAAAAGGATTTATAAGTGCAGGGAAAGGATAGGGAGGAATTATTTCACAGCATCTTAGTGCAGGGAGAGACGTCAGAAGGCACTAGGGACAGTGATAGTAAAGTGATTTACAAGTGCAGGGAACGATTATTTGGTGATCCAAATAGTCATTAGACAGCTCTGTCATTCAAGCTTTTTGTTATTGGGCTGCAAGTGTTATGTTGAAAAGCCTTTAGTGTCTTATATCTTAGTAGCTTATTCAGTACAACAAGAAAAATATATGCGCATTTCACTTCTGCATTTATTTCGGTTGAAAGCGTCTAGGGGAGTAGATCAGTACAAGAAAAATATATACGTACTGCACTGTTGCAGTTATTTCTGGTGAAAGCGTATAGGGGCGTATTACAGTAAAATAAGAAAAATATATACGCACTGCACTGTTGCAGTTATTACTGGTAAAAGCGTATAGGGGCGTATTATAGTAAAGTCCGGGAGTGAATATATCCGGACCTGCATATGTAAGGAATGATTGAGAGGATTTTCTAGATGCCAAATAATCCAAATCTTCTGGATCGGACAGTATATGAACATTTATGTCCTTCACATCCTCTGTGCATGTTATCATATGCAGATTACCTCTTACAATCGCTCTACCTCTTCTACCGTTTTTTATAAATATATGAACATTTTTATATATTTTACATCGTTTATCCATACAACCGCATGAAGATTGCATCTAACAACATTTCCGCCTTTTTACATATTTTATGTTGAACCTACGACTGCATAACTTTGATATATATATCTTTATTTTTCATTGCATGTGATCTTATGCAAATATAGGAAAACCATCTTCCATTTTTTTCTTTTCCCTACTTCTCACAAATAATATGATGAACTTACCACCATATTTTTTTATTGCATTTATTCTCATGTATTGCATAGTTTTTTTTTAGATTTTTTGCACAGATTGTGCTTTTTAAAACATTAAACTACCTAGTTATCGCTTTACTTTGAAGTGTTTTATTTTCTATGGTCCAAGTGGTGAGTGCTCAGCCCCTACTATTACTAAAAAAGAAAAATACATTCTCAGTGCATTTCTGCAGTTAATTCTGGTGAAAGCGTATAGTGGCCTATTTCAGTCCAACAAGAAAAATATATGCTCAGTTCACTTCTGCAGTTATTTCTGTTGAAAGGGTATAAGGGCGTATAACAGTACAGAAAGAAAAATATATACGCACTTCACTGGTGCATTTATTTCTGCTGAAAGCGTTTACTGGCCTATTTCAGTACAAAAATAAAAATAAATTCTTAGTTTACGTCGGTGGTTATATGTGTTAAAAGCATTCCTGGGAGTCAGCAGGGTGGCAGCAGTGGGAGGTCGGGAGCCAAACGTGCCCAGGGTAGAGTACCTGCTTCGCAGAAGCCTACCTAGCGGCAGTAGCAGTGAGTCAATGTGGCGGTTATATGTGTTATTTTTTATTTCAGTACAAAAAGAAAAATGCAATCTCAGTTCACGTCGGCGGTGGTTATATGTGTTGAAAGTGTTTAGTGGCCTATTTCAGTACAAACAGAAAAATGCATTCTCAGTTCACGTTGGCGGCGGTTATATGTGTTGAAAGCGTTTAGTAGCCTATTCCAGTACAAACAGAAAAATACATTCTCAGTTCACGTCGGCAGCGGTTAGATGTGTTGAAAGCGTTTAGTGGCCTATTTTAGTACAAACAGAAAAATACATTCTCAGTTCACGTTGGCGGTTATATGTGTTGAAAGCATGGCTGGGATTCAGCAGGGTGGCAGCAGTGGGAGGTCGGGAGCCAAACGTGCCAGGGGTAGACCACCTTCTTCGCAGCAGCCTACCTACCCGTGAAGTAGTGGTGCAGGGGCTCACGGAAGTAGCGGCGGTAGCAGTCAGTCAGTGCGGCGGTTATCTGCGGTAAAATCTTTATTGAAGTATTTCGGTTGAAAAACAACATTTATTCAGCGGTCAGCGCTGCGATTATATGCGGTTAAATCTCCATGATGTCTCCGTGATAAATCTGCAGCATGGGTGCCCCGTGTGGCTTCTACACACTTTCAAAATAATCCTTCATCGGAGCAAATAGATGACGGATGATCTAGACCAAGCATGTCGAACTCAAAGGCTAACATGGGCCAAAAAAACTAAATTTAAGTTTATGTGGGCCGCATCAAAAAAATGGAGAATCGCGCAGTTTTTATTTATTTTTTTCTGTTCTGGCATTCACCACCTAGATTTTATTTTATATTTTAATAGTTTGGACTTTTCTGACGTGGCGATATGTAATATGTTTATTTGTTATATAATTTATATATGTGAAGTTGGGAAAAAGGGGTGATTTATACTTCATATTTTGGTGGGGGTTTTTTTTACTTTTTTTTTTTTTACACTTTTTATTTAATAACTATTTCCCCCCTTAGGCTACTTTCACACTAGCGTTCGGGTGTCCGCTTGTGAGCTCCGTTTGAAGGGGCTCACAAGCGGCCCCGAACGCATCCGTCCAGCCCTAATGCATTCTGAGTGAATGCGGATCCGCTCAGAATGCATCAGTCTGGCGGCGTTCAGCCTCCGCCTGGCCGTGCGGAGGCAAGCGGATCCGTCCAGACTTACAATGGAAGTCAATGGGGACGGATCCGTTTGAAGATGACACAATATGGCTCAATCTTCAAACGGATCCGTCCCCCATTGACTTTCAATGTAAAAGTCTGGACGGATCCGTTCAGGCTACTTTCACAGTTAGAATTTTTTTTACAATATAATGCAGACGGATCCGTTCTGAACGGATCCACCGTCTGCATTATATGAGCGGATCCGTCTCAGACGGATCCGCTCTGAACGCAAGTGTGAAAGTAGCCTTAGGGGCGAGAACCTGGGATCTTTCATCTCTTGTCCTATTCAGCTCTATCAGGGTGAATAGGAGTTCACACTGTCCCTGCTGCTCTGTGCCTTGTGCACACAGCATCAGGGATGTTACCATGGCAACCAGGGCTTCTGTAGCGTCCTGGCTGCCATGGTAACTGATCGGAGCCCCAGGCTTACACAGCTGGGGCTCCGATCAGAAGCTGCCACTGCACCACCAATGAGGGGGAGGGGAGAGGTCCCTGTGGCCACTGCCACCAATGATTTTAATACTGGGGGGGTTGAGAGGGGCTGGCGCACTGTGCCACCAATGATTTTAATGGGATGGGGGGTTAAGGGGGGGGGCACACTGCACCACCAATGATAAATTACCCCTTTATACAGGAGGCTGGTACTGGCAGATCAGCAGTTAACCCCTCAGGTGCGGCACCTAAGGGGTTAACTGCCTCTGATCTCAGCTCCCTGTCAGCGGCAGGGTGCCGGCAATGCGATTCTGCTGCCGGCACCCGCCTCCTGTATTGTGTTAAACTTCTTTCACTATCAGGCCACACAGAGCGGTGCCCAGCGATGTCTCAGCACTCACCATTAGTCCTGGGCGCCGCTCCGTTCGCCTGCAGTGCTCCATTACTGTCTCCTGCTCCACATGCTGCTGATTACTATCGGAGCGATGGGAGGAGACATCAGCTTCACTAGTGGGCGTTCCTTCTTCCTGGCTGTAGCGCTGTCCAATCGCAGCGCAGGGAGAAGGAACGCCCACTAGTAAAGCTGATGTCTCCTCCCATCGCTCTGATAGTAATCAGCAGCATGTGGAGCAGGAGAGGAGACAGTAATGGGGCACTGCGGGCGAACGGAGCGGCGCCCAGGACTAATGGTGAGTGCTGGGACATCGCTGGGCGCCGCTCTGTGTGGAAATAGTCCTATCATTGGTGGCGCAGTGCGCCCGCCCCTCCTCCCCCCCCCTCCATCCTCATTGGTGGCGCAGTGCGCCCGCCCCTCCTCCCCCCCACTCTTCTCATTGGTGGCAGCGGCAGCAGCACAGGGGGAGGGAGTACAGCTTCCTTCTCCCTGTGCTGCTGAGAGAACATGAGCGCGCCGATAGCAGCGCGCTCATGTTCAGAGATACTTGCCGGGCCGCAAAGATATTCATTGCGGGCCGCATGCGGCCCGCGGGCCGCATGTTTGACACCCATGATCTAGACGCTCCATGACCTTCCCAGGAGTAGTGATGAGCGGCATAGGCAATAATTGTTTTCACGATATTTAGCATTATATTCGCAATAAATATGCGAATTCTAGAATTCGTGATCTACATTCATTATTTTTGCGATTGCGCAAATCGGCACTAATGATGCTCATATTTTTTGTGCAATACATGCAATTGCACATTTTATCAGGTCAGAATAGATATTACTGATTGGTGCACTAAGTATTTTTGTGACATCACAGCACTATGTCTGCAGCATGTATGTATGGACAGCAGAGAAACACTAATTCCCTGCACTGGAACCTTTCAGCTACACTATATGACTATCTAACCTACACGGACTATCTCCCACTAACTATCTGTATTATATATATGAGCTATCTAACTAACTATCTAATGTAAATGGATAAGGAATAGGATCCAAATAAAAGCACAGAGCACAGCAATGTCACTGGTCTCCTATTACATTGGTGGGGCTCCTATCAGGATTACACTGCTGGGGCTCCTATCAGAAGCTACCACTGCCACCAATTAGGAGGAGGGGAGGGGACCCTGTGGCCACTGCCAGCAATGATTTTAATACTGGGGGGGCGCACTGCGCCACCAATGATTTTAATACTGGGAAGTGGGGGGCTCACTGAGCCACCAATGATAATTAACGTTTAATACAGGAGGCGTATGTGTCAGCGCAGAATCACATAGCCGGCACCCTGCCTCCGACAAGGAGCTGCGTTCAGCGGCAGCAGTTAACCCCTCAGGTGTGGCACCTGAGGGGTTAACTGCCAATGATCGCAGCTTCCTGTCATATAGGCTGGGCATCGCCTCCTGTATTTGTATTAGACGTTAACTTTCATTGGTGGCACAGTGCGCCCACCCCTCCTCCTCCTGTCTCTCCTCATTGGCAGCACAGGACAGGGGGAGGGAGAAAGTGACTCTTTCTCCCCTGTGCTGCTGAGGGAACATGAGCGCGCTCATGGACACATTATCGGCGTTATCGGCAAGGTTAGATGCCGATACCGATAACTTTGAAAATCATGAATATCGGCCAATAATATCGGTAACTTCGATAATCGGTCAATCCCTAGTTGCTATGGATGTTGCTAAGCTCTGACAAAGATATTACAGCCTTCTCATTGGCCCACAAGCAAGAAGGGAGGTTACTGATGAAAAAAAAATCTAGAATATTCTCGATTACGAATATATAGCACTATATTCTCCATCTTCGCAAATATTCAAAGCGCAGATATTCGTCATACAAATTTGCGATTAGAAAATTTGCGCTCAACACTACCCAGTTGCTGCTGTCGGGAGCAGCGGTTCATTTCTGAGACATCCGTATATTGCAGGGGGAATCCGAATTCTATCTCCATGCTCCGTTACAAGTGGTGAAATATTTTGTGAATTATTTCGGTGGAAAAACTAATTTTATGCAGTGGTCAGCGCTGCAGGTATATGTGGTAAAATCTTTTGTGAATTATTTTGATGGAAAAACTAATTTCCACTACCTCCGTTAACTTCCTCCTCTCTTTAATCTCATCCTCAACACACACACTGAGTTGACACCCCCCCAGCTATATATACATATATATATATATAAATAAGTGGTGCCAGCACCATCTAGGGGCGAACAAAGGTAAATGACACTGCCAGCCTGTTAAAGGGTTCCTATCACCTCGTTTTGACATAATTAGCTATCAGACACTAGCGATCCGCTAGTGTCTGCTCTACCAAACAATGTACTCCTTCTTTCACCCACCAGCTTCATCGGGTACTGGTATTGCCACCAACCTCCACACTATGTCACCTTGCCACTCCGTGGCCTCCGATGCTGCTGCCACCTCCAGACTCTGTCATTGTGCCGATATGTGGTCTTCTCATGCTGCTGCCACCTCCAGACTCTGTCATTGTGCCACTCTGCGGCCTCCTCCTGATGCTGCTGCCGCCACCTCCAGACTCTGTCATTGTGCCACTCTGTGGCCTACTCATGCTGCTGCCACCTCCACACTCTGTCATTGTGCCACTTTGTGGCCTACTCCTGATGCTGCCCCTGCCGCCACCTTCAGACTCCGTCAATGTGCCACTCTGTGGTCTCCTCATGCTGCCGCCACCTGCAGACTCCGTCATTGTGCCACTAGGTGGCTCCTCATAGTGCTTCCACCTCCAGACCCTGTAATTGGGCCACTCTGTGGTCTCCTCATGCTGCTTTCACCTCACCACTCTGTGGACTTCTCATGATATTCCCACCCTCCCCACTTCATGACTGGTCCACTATTTTGGCTTTCGGTTTGGCTGACATCATCATTTATTTGACATTTCTTCTGATCAGGAAAAATGAGACCCACAACGGATCCTGTTGGTGTAGCAGCTTTAAGGTCTGTATGGTCCCATCAGAATTGGCCTCTGATTTGGTAGCCAAAAGCAGGAGTCATCTCTGTTTTAGATCCACTCAGTTTTTTCTGCCTTTAGCAATACTGATGGATTATTGAGCAAATGCTGACCGAGTGAAGGCGGATGCTCCACAGACAGGACCCAATTTTTCTGGGTAATTGTTTTGACGGATCAGAGAATGGGGGAAATAAATCAGTGACTTCAACACAAACTTACTTCTGACACCCTCTCCACTCTGTTGGGGGAGATCTACTTCTATAGGCGTTTAATAGAACAGGTTCTGTAGACATCTATGTGGAATCAGCTGACAACGGTGTAAAATGAGTGTGCTTTTTCTTGACGCTAACATAAGGCTGTAAGGCTGAGTTTGACCCCGTGACCGCCCAAATAAGTGAAGTGCGCAGTGATTCTAAGAGCGACGCCTGTCATCTGCATGTCATACGGATTCACAGTATTATTTCACTACCAAAGCAGACTCCCTATGCGTGTTACTGCAAGGCACAGTGTTCTACACCACTATAAAGGCTCTCAGCAGCCAGGAAATAGTCTTTTTTAACGTGATTCGCCACAAATAAATTCATATCGAAGTAAATTTTTCAAAGAAATTCGGCGATCCGGCTGAATCTAATTTTTTAACATTTCGCTCATCTCTGGCATTTTCCTTCACTAAACTGCAAGAGATCTTTAAAAAAATGTACACTCTGCAGATGCTTTTAGTATTTGCAATTGTCCTCCTTAGTATGGAAATCATGCTGTTGGGTTACTATTCATGTATTGATCCTGTCTGTTCCTACTGTCTTTGTATACGTGTTCTGCAATACTTGTCCAAAGCAAATGTGCCTGCACCCAATATAATTCTGCAGGAGGAAAACTGAACCGAAAAATTATCCAAACACTCATCAACCTAAACATTTTGGGGGGGTCATTTATTAAGACCGCCATTTTAGACACCGGTCTTAATAAGTACTTGCTGCAAAAATAACCTAGTTCAGATGTATGCTGCAGAACAAATTTGGATGTCTCACAAAATGAATGTGGATCCACTGTGTCACTTAAACAGATTTAAACAAAACAATAGCTGATCTTGGGGAGACCAGCTACAAAAAACACTGCGGAGCCCCATTTAAGTGTCTCAACTGTAAAATGTAAAATAACCGTGGAGCCCCAGTTATGGGTTGACAACAGAGTGAAAGCCAGATATCCCTCCAGGGAAAGAAAACCAAGCAAAGGGGTGTCCCCATTATAGAGATCACCAGATCCACCATATTAAGTGGTCCCTATGTCAAAATTCAGCTCTATTACAAGCCTTGAAGGGAACCTGTCATGTGTATTCACTTACTGGTGTGACAGATGGTTACCTCATAATGTACACACAAAGATGCCACATGCTGCATGCTAATGAGCTGATTTGAGTCCAGCGTGATGTCATTGAGTCCATCGTTTTTTAAATTCAGAGCTATAGCCACTCCCCTGCCCACCTGCTGCTGATTCATATGGAAAAATAACTGTCAATCAGCAGCAGGTAGGCGGGAAGAGTCAGGAGCTCATAAATATTCAGGACTCGTCATTATGAGCTGGAGCTTTTCAATACAAGATGTTGGCAGATTGACTGGGTCAATTAAAGAAAGTCACCCAGCATTTTTCTAAGAGAATCAGTTACATAAAAGGTTCCCTTTAAGGATCTGACAAAGTAAAAAAAAAAGCTAAGCCAGTTATCCATCCACAGACAGCTGTTTCAGGGTTTTGCTCCTCATCAGTGTGGAGCAGGATTCTGGTTAACTGGGAGCAATGCCTAGGAGACTACTCAAACAAAACAATAGCTGATCTTAGGGAGACCAGCTGCAAAAAATACTGTGGAGCCTCATTTAAGAGTCTCAATGCAGCGGATTTGTTTTGGGGCTACTTTAAAGGGCATTATCTACAGTAAGTAGCTCCCTGGTCTTCACTCTTTACAGGGATCTGGAATGGCTGCAGGGTAACTACCAGGCAAGTACATCTTGGAGTTGTTGAAGTGAGGGCTGATCCACAGGTGTTAGGAGACACTGGTGCAGAACACCAAGTGAACAGACAAAACTGTCGAGGTTGGAGCAGGCAACGCTTATGCGATCCAATAAACAGTCCGAGGCCAGAACGTTCAGCTCATGGTCAGTACGGAGATCAGGCAGAAGTCGGTACATGCACAGGCAAACATGCTAATGAAAAGCCTCTGCAGAACACTAAGCCCTATTGCCCAGGTACCCTTCCACAGGGGAAAGTGCATTACATACCCAAGGGGGGACAGGCATTGGATTCAGGTGAACATGCCAGGAAAGCATGCGCATGCCCTACGGGCACAGACAGGAAGCTGACCTCAATCTACATGGTGTGGACACACAGGGTGGGAAGAAAGAGACACGAGTGGGTCCAAACCCCCTGGAGACCAGGAGCTGTGAAGTGGGTGAGCAATTAGGTAGTTGTGCCCACTGGGAGGAACAGAG
Source organism: Bufo gargarizans (assembly GCF_014858855.1). NCBI lineage: Eukaryota > Metazoa > Chordata > Amphibia > Anura > Bufonidae > Bufo > Bufo gargarizans. The sequence goes on from NC_058086.1 coordinate 12,518,251, forward strand.
CAGCAGTGGTGCACTGGCTGCTGTCATAACAGGATGTTGTACATGGCAGAGGAACCAGGAGGAGCAAGAGTGGACAGAGTGGCTTAGGCCCAACTTTGGTTCATATATAACTGCTCGTTTGCATATGGATTAATCATTAAAGGTATTTTTCTCAAAAATTAAAAGGGCTTTCTAAGATTTTAATACTGATGACCTATCCTCTGGATAGGTCCTCAGTATCTGATCGGTGGGGGGCTGACACCTGGGACTCCTTGCGATCAGCTGTTTCAGAAGCGCCTTCAGCACTTCTATGGGGCTGAGCTGTGCATAGGCCACGTGACTGATATCGTCACTAAGCCTAGAAAAAGCTGAGAGAAGGCTACGGCCTGGTGACAATTCTCTTTACAAAATGAAGGATCTAAACTCTAAATCACAGTGGTTGATGTCGGTAAGGCATTTTTGTATTGGATATACAGATGTACCATGGTTAGCACTCCCGCTGTTAACTCAAATTTCTTAACTCATTTCATTATCTTGAGACAAAAGCCATTGAAAAGCAATTGAAGGTGTTTGCTTAGATTAGATAACCAAGTATTGGAAATACTGTATTTAGCTATGCTACTTTTATTTGTTCTATCCACTGCTTTTTCTCGTAATATTATGTTTTGGCCTCTTTGATGTATTCACGTAACTTTGTAAAACACAACATACAAAAAAATTATATTTTGGTAATGTAATTACAATATATTATTTTTAGAATTTTTGCATTTACCGGGGTAAACTGGAAATTCCAAATCAACTTTGGATAACATGTGGCTATTCATGGAAAAATGTGCATGAGATACGTATGAATTTGCTGCAGATTTGACACTAATTTAACCCTATGCATTGCAAAAGGGTGAAATTCTGTTAGAAATCCGGAACATACATGAGTTTCTGCTGTCAAGTTACTTGGCACCATATGGGTGAGATTTGGTGCTTCTGTAATATGCTGTGTTGCAGAAAGTCTGTATACCCTATGTAATCTATTTGATGTTATCTTTTTGATGTCTAATAATTATTTAGTTATATATCATTTCTTACAAATAATTTACCCTTTTTCTTTTATTTAGGTGTTTCCTTATAGTATGGAACAATCGGTATCAGGTCCTTCCTCGCCTTCTACGGCTTGGCAACCAGCCGCACAATCTCCGAGCTCTAGGATACAAAGGGGTGACACTGGTGATCTTGGAGTTACAGACCAACATTCATCATTTTCCCAGGATGCTCCCGCTGCAGAAGAAGGGGGCTCACAAACTGATTTGGATGTGCCATACCCAGATTTGGCTCCTGTGGTATTCTTCTGCCTCAAACAGACCACAACACTGAGATACTGGTGCATCAAAGTGGTTTGTAATCCATATCCTCTTTTGGAGTATTGATTTTGACAAATGTTCTGATACATTATCTTCCTTTGCTATGATCATATGAGTGAACCCTTGTATAAGATTGAAAGAGTTTAGTGAGTGTGAAACAATGTTATTATGCCAAGTAGGTAATTCAATAAGTAACTAAAGGGTTGTCCAGGATTTTAATATTGATGGCCTATCCTCAGGACATCCCACACCCCTGCTGGTCAGCTGTTACCTTGTAAGGCTACTTTTTTACACTTGCGTTTTTGCCTGAACAAGATTGTATCAAAAGGCTCATAGATGAACTGGCCATAGACCATACAGGGAAGAGTCCTGGTGGGTGACTGCCCAGGAGGCTGCCCGAGCCATCCTCAAGGATGCTGGCCAAGTTCATAAAGATCTGGTGCTCACAGAGTTAGATGGGTTTTCCAGGCTCCTGATATCCTTGGGATAGGTAATTTTTATCTGATTGGTGAGGCTCTGACACCCTCCTCCCCTAGCGATCAGCTGTTCCCTGCAGCCTCCAGGACTGGAACTAGCGCTTTGAATAGAACAGGAGACACAGCTCTGTGCAAAGTGTAGTGGCCGCGCAGTGTTACTGCACCTTAGCTTCCATTCACTTTAATAGGAGCTTAAATGTGGCACGGCTACTACATTTTGAAACAAGCTGTGTCTCCTGTTCCATTCACAGTTCTTGTTCCAGCGCCAGGGACTACAGGGAACAGCTGAATGTTTGGGGAGCAGGGTTTTGGAACCTCACCGATCAGATAAAAATGACCTATCCTGTGGATAGGTCATCAATATGAGGAGCCTGGAAAAAACCTTTAAATAAGGTCAGCCACTTATGTACCAGGCAGGTTGCCACAGGTTCTGAATTCAACTATTATCATGTGATATTTTCTTCTGCACCACTATTATATTTCTGGCCCTACCTACTTTTATTGGCCCCGCCTACAAGATGGGGCAAATATTAGTTTTATTTACAGGTCAATTTTAAGTTCCCAATCTGCAACTGCACATGACAAGTACATCGTTCTACCAGTTTGAAAAGAATTTGGTAAACCACATTTGAATATTATATATAGCTTTGGGCCTCAGGGTACATGAAAGACATTTTAGAGTTAGAGCGGGTTCAATGGCGAGCAACTAAAGTGATCTATGGAGGAGGGGACTGCAGTAGAAAGATTGCAAAAATGTGATTTATTTATTTCAGAAAAAACTGCAATGTGACCTAATAAGTGTGTGTAGGAGAGGTCAATATTGAGGTCTCTCTAATCTTTTTGCACCTAGGACCGTAACTATAAAAAGGGGGTTCATCTACGTCTAGAGGGGATAAGGGAATTCTTTACTGTAACAGCAGTGACGCTATGGAACCTAACCTTTTGTGCGTAGGAATATTACAAGTTACACATACTAGATTAATGGACATGAAATCCATATCAGAAAGGATCTAGGATTTTTTTTATACATATAGGGGAACATATATCAAGACTGGTCAGGGACGGCATTGGGGGGGGGGCAAACTGGGCAATTGCCCAGGCCCCCTATGGTCTAAGGGGCCCCCTGTTTCAGTGCTGCTGCTCAGCTGAACGTCCGTGGAATCAAACGGGCGGACAGCTGAACAGCCGCAGTTTACAATGCAGTGTAAGGCCCCCTCCCTGTACACATAACACAAGTCATTACCACAGTGCTGCTCTGCAAACTGACAGCTCCGGACACCAGCAGCACTCTTCTACTGGAGCTGTAGGACCTGCCATGACGTCACGTGCAGGAGGCGGAGGGATGAAGGACCTGGGATGACCTCACCATCATGTGACCAAAACAGGAGGCAGAGCTATGCAGTAAAGTAATGAAAAAGAAGACCAGTGATGCATGGGAATAAGAGAAGGATTGAATGTAAGTGCCAGGGAAGTGCTGGGAGTTTTAGTCCTCCCCTCTTATACCTCCTGTTATGTAATATCAGAGTACATTGCAATGTAAAGTATGAGGAGAGAACTAAAACTCCCAGCATGTCCAGCTTGTTATGTAATATCAGAGTACATTACAAAAGGAGGTATAACAAGAGAGGATTACCACTCTCAGCATGTCCAGGTTATTATTATGTAATATCAGGGTACATTACAACACCCTGGATATGCTGGGAGTTGTAGTCCTCTCCTCTCATAACTCCTCTTATAATGTACTCTGATATTACATAATAATGGCTTGGATATGCTGGGATTTGTAGTCCCATCCTCTTATATGTCCCCCTATAATGTGCTCTGATATTAAATAATAATGGCTTAGACATGCTGGGAGTTATAGTCCTCTCCTGTAATGTGCTCTGCATTAGGGCCAGGATGATGGATAGGGGAGGGCAGTGATCCACCTAGGGCGCCACTTCTCTACCCCTAAAGGGGGGCGCACTCATGGCCGTCCAACATCACAAGCCTCAGGCCGCTAGACCTCAAGCCTGTGAGACATTAGAACAGTGCAAGAAGCCGCAATGACATCAATGCAACCTCCTGCACTGGGTCTCGCATGATGATGTCATCACGTGAGACCCGGAGCAGGAGTGGTGATGTCATTGGCACCGCATGCATCAGGACGCAGCAACACAAGCCACAGATAAAACTGTGGTCTGCATCGCAGACAGCGGCGGGGAAAACGGGAGTGAGGTGGGTTTATATATATTATTTTTATACTAAATGTCTGCACAGCTGGGGACACCAAGAAACGGGGGAAGGAGATTATTATATATACCTGGTACTACTGGGGGGAATGGAGGAGCATTATATACTGGCACTATGGGAGAACATTATATATATACTGGCACTATGGGGGGGAGCATTATATATTGGAAGCAGTGGGGGGCACTACAAGGGGACATTATGGTTATATTATTACTACTAGGGTACTGTAGGGGCACCCGGCACCCTATGCCGATCAGCTGTTTGAGGAGATGGAGTGTGCACATGCCATCTCCCTTCTCACCGCTGTATGACTATCAGACAGCAGCAGTGAACCGCACGCACCTATCAGACAATGGGGGCATATCCTAGCGATATGGCCCCATTGTCTGAGATGGCAAATCCCCTTAAAGTTAACTTTTTGAGTTACAGGGTCCGGTCAGTTGCCAGTACTTCTGTTTGTTATGTGGTATCGGTGTATACTGGGAGCGATATACTATAACTAGAAAAGTAATCTTTTCAAATAGGTTTTTCATTGATTGTGACTTTTCTATAGATTTTAGGCTCTGAGACCATTAATGATTGCAGTAGCTATAGGAAAGTCTATTCTGTAAGTGTTTTGCTCTCCAAGTAAATTAGAATTGTATATTCTCCTTAATAGAGTCATGTTCTTTTGGATGCTTGAAAGTCGATTACAATGCCATTAATATTTAGTAATATAAAATGTATTTGCTATTTATTCTGTTTGCCTCAATAATCAGGGGTTTATTTGCATCTGCTGCTTTATTAGTCTTGGTTCTTACTGATGATCTGATGATGGTTACTTCTGTCAATCATGTATAAAAGGTTCTCCAATCTCCAGTCGTAAATAGATTTTTTTTTTATCTGAATATTTTTTGCCCAAATAACCGGTTTTTCATGTCAGCCTTTCCTTCTTTTCCTGTTGTTGGTATCACCGCTTCCTGTTGTTACCAGCTTCCTGTTGGGTCCTCTAACCAAACCCAGCAAGCTTTGCTCTAATGTTTCACAGGGTTTGATCCACCTGCTGCACTGTTCTTACTGCAGTAGTCGTGCCCGCTATACATCTCCTCCCCATGTTATCTTGGTAGAGCAAGCTCTGTGAAACATTACAGAGGAAAGCATGCTGAGTTTGATTAGCAAACCTTGCAGGAGAAGCTGATTGAAATAGGAAGTTCTTCCTGTAAACATCCTGCCAGGATGCAGTGATACTGAGAAAAGGCATAGAAAAGTGCTGACATGAAAAACTGTTATATGGGGCAAAAATATGCAGTGTGTGGGGTACTCTGGGCAGATAAACAAATTTTGTTATGTAACTCGAGAATCTTTTTAAGCGTTTAGTAGCAATTTGTTGTTTCAAAATAAAGCCTGAAAATACTATGGCATATACATGCCACCCACAGTTCTCAAAGGCAGGGCCGGCTCTAGGTTCCTGTGGGCCCTTTGGCGATAAATTCTCAGTGGGCCCCCTTGTGGAGTTTTGCACGATTCACACAACAATGAAACTGCATGTATTATAGATGTTGCCAAGTACAAAAGACAGAGCATGCTACAGAGTGGATAAATGTGATCCAGTGCTTATGCGCCTAAAAAAAATTTCCTACCCAGATTTTCAGTCCCTCAGGTTGCCCCCTCCCTTCCCATGCTTTACTAAAATCACAATATCTTACTCGTTATATACTGCAGACTGGGAGAGGGTTGCTGAGCTGGAGCCTCTTTGCCCCACAGACACACTGCTCCACTTTATGCTTATGATGCTGATGTGCAGCCAGCCTCCTCTGACTGGCTGCTCACACTCTGCACTGGCACCTAGCCTGTTGGGCTTTCACAATGTCACCAGCTACTATTGGCTGAGAGCTGAGGTGTAATTATTCACCCTTTGTGCCAGCACACAGTAGTAATGACCAGATGTGCCCCTTCACAATAGCTATGCCCACACTGTGTTCCCTTCAGAGTGGTAATGCCCACATTGTGCCCCTCACAGTAGTAATGCCCACATGTGCCTCCTTCACAAAAGCTATGGCCAGATATGTGCCCCCTTTACAGTTGCTATGCCAAGATATGCCCCCTCACAATAGCAATGCCCGGGTATGTGCGCCCTCACAGTAATTATGCCCAGATGACCCCCTCACATTAGTTATGCCCAGATGTGCCCCTCACAGTAGTTATGCCCAGATATGTGCCCCCTCGTAGTAGTTATGCCAATATTTGTGCCCTCTCACAGTAGATATGCCAAGATATGTGCCCCACTCATAGTAGATATGACAAGATATGTGCCCACCTCACAGTAGATATGCCAAGATATATGTTCCCCTTACAGTTGATATGCCAAGATATGTTCCCCTCTCACAGTAGATATGCCAAGATATGTGCCCCCTCACAGTTGATATGTCAATATATGTGCCCCCTTCACAATAGATATGTCAAGATATTTGCCCCCTCACAGAAGCTATGTCCAGATATGTGCCCCCTCACAGAAGCTATGGCCAGATATGTGCCCCCTTTACAGGAAGTGAAAAAAAAACTATCAGCAAATACTCACCTGGTTCCTCCCATGATCTGCACTCTCCAGCAGCAGCAGGATACTGTGACACATAGTGTTGCTGTGTAGGAGGAGGAGCAGAGGCTGATTCCCAGCCTGCCCCGCTCCTCATCCTACGCAGACTAGCACAATGTGTGAGGATATAGTGTTCCTGCTGTGGAGCGCCGGCGGCTTGAAGGCAGAGTGGGGAGCAAACAAACAGCTCCCTGCTTCACCATTACAATCAGCTGTGCTGTGGGCCCCCCAGGAGCATTGGTCCCGGCACTTGCCCGGGTATGCAGGATGCTGACGTCGGTCCTGCTTAAAGGGTTTGTCTTACTTCAGCAAATAGCATTTATTATGTAAAAGGAAGTTACTAATGTATTGTTATTATCCATATTGCTTCCTTTGCAGGCTGGATTCATTTTTCCATCACTTTATACACTGCTCGTTTCCATGGTTATGACCACTCTGCAATCCAGCAGCGGTGGTCATGGTTGCACAACATAGTAAAAAGCACTAGCCTATGTGCAGTCCCATGGTCCCGACCACCAGAGAGGCTGGTGCTTTTTACTATAGTGTGCAAGCACAACCACCACTGATAGACTGGTGGGTGGTCGTAACCATGGAAATGAGCAGTGCATAATGTAATGGAAAAACTAATCCAGCCAGCAAAGGAAGTAATATGGATAATAACAATACGTTAGTAAGTGCCTTGTATTAACTTCCTCTGCATAATAAATGCCACTTGCTGAAGTGAGAAAAACTCTTTAATGTCAATTTGAATGTCTTCTGATTTCTTTCTAGAATCCTTGGTGGTATTGCAAGAAATAGCCGAGAGCTGTACTTGGCTACCTCCTGCAGTTCCATGGAGAATGACTGGAGAAGCAGTGCGCATGCTTGACCTGCCGATCCATCAGACCGGGGGAATGGGACCCCCATTCTCAGGATTGCTGGTGGTCCCAGCATTCAGACCCCAGAGATCAGTTTGTTATTACCTATCCTAGGGGTTAGGGGATAACTTGCAAACCCATTTTAAGAGGACCTATAACTACAAAATACATTGCAATCTGTAGGCAAGGCAGCATGTTATAGAGCAGAAGGGGTTATGCAGGGGTTTTATATGGATGACCTATCCTCAGGATAGGTCATCAATATCTGATGGGCAGGGGTCCGACACTGGGCACCCCACCTATCAGCTGATGGGTGGGGGTGCCAGGTGTCAGACCCCCACTGATCAGATATTGATTAACTATCCTGAGTATAGGTTGTGAATATATATTTCTGCACAACCCCTTTAAGTTAAAAAAGAGAGATTTAAAATGTATAAATTATTTACTCTTTTTCCACTTTTGGGGTGTGCAAAATTCGCAAACTGCATGTTTGTGACTAGAGTTGAGCGAACACCTGGATGTTCGGGTTCGAGAAGTTCGGCCGAACATCCCGGAAATGTTCGGGTTCGGGATCCGAACCCGATCCGAACTTCGTCCCGAACCCGAACCCCATTGAAGTCAATGGGGACCCGAACTTTTCGGCACTAAAAAGGCTGTAAAACAGCCCAGGAAAGAGCTAGAGGGCTGCAAAAGGCAGCAACATGTAGGTAAATCCCCTGCAAACAAATGTGGATAGGGAAATGAATTAAAATAAAAATTAAATAAATAAAAATTAACCAAAATCAATTGGAGAGAGGTTCCATAGCAGAGAATCTGGCTTCCCGTCACCCACCACTGGAACAGTCCATTCTCAGATATTTAGGCCCCGGCACCCAGGCAGAGGAGAGAGGTCCCGTAACAGAGAATCTGTCTTCATGTCAGCAGAGAATTAGTCTGCATGTCATAGCAGAGAATGAGGCTTCACGTCAGCCACCACTGCAACAGTCCATTGGCATATATTTAGGCCCAGCACCCAGGCAGAGGAGGGAGGTCCCGTAACAGAGAATCTGTCTTCATGTCAGCAGAGAATTAGTCTGCATGTCATAGCAGAGAATGAGGCTTCACGTCAGCCACCACTGCAACAGTCCATTGGCATATATTTAGGCCCAGCACACACACAGGCAGAGGAGAGAGGTCCCGTAACAGAGAATCTGGCTTCATGTCAGCAGAGAATCAGTCTGCATGTCATAGCAGAGAATGAGGCTTCACGTCAGCCACCACTGCAACAGTCCATTGGCATATATTTAGGCCCAGCACCCAGGCAGAGGAGAGAGGTCCCGTAACAGACAATCTGGCTTCATGTCAGCAGAGAATCAGTCTTCATATCATAGCAGAGAATCAGGCTTCACGTCACCCACCACTGTAAGAGTCCATTTTCATAAATTTAGGCCCAGCACACAGGCAGAGGAGAGAGGTCCCGTAACAGAGGATCTGGCTTCATGTCAGCAGAGAATCAGTCTGCATGTCATAGCAGAGAATCAGGCTTCACATCACCCAACATTGGAACAGTCCATTGGCATATATTTAGGCCCCGGCACCCAGACAGAGGAGAGGTTCATTCAACTTTGGGTAGCCTCGCAATATAATGGTAAAATGAAAATAAAAATAGGATTGAATGAGGAAGTGCCCTGGAGTCCAATAATATATGGTTAAGGGGAGGTAGTTAATGTCTAATCTGGACAAGGGACGGACAGATCCTGTGGGATCCATGCCTGGTTCATTTTTATGAACGTCAGCTTGTCCACATTGGCTGTAGACAGGCGGCTGCGTTTGAGGCCTAGTATTTAGGCGCTGGGTGACCGGTATGGATTTAGTGACAGAATTAGACTTGGAAATGCACAGAAGCGTGTGTGTGTGAAGTTATTCTGAATGACCCAATGTGCACCTTGAATATTATATACCCTTTTAGGGATAGATTTCAAATAGCTCTGATATAGCAGAAACCACTAAATTATGAAATTGCTAAATTGGGAATTGTACTTCAACCCAGAACAAAAAATGTGCTTTGACGGACACTAAATATCTTGCCCAGCAACAACAGTACAGCGGTGGGTAACGAGAGATTTAGAGGGAATTAAATTTGAGGCCTAGTATTTAGGCGCTGGGTCACCGGTATGGATTTAGTGACAGAATTAGACTTGGAAATACACAGTAGCGGGTGTGTGTGAAGTTATTCTGAATGACCCTATGTGCACCTTCAATATTATATACCCTTTTAGGGATAGATTTCAAATAGCTCTGATATAGCAGAAACCACTAAATTATGAAATTGCTAAATTGGGAATTGTACTTCAACCCAGAACAAAAAATGTGCTTTGACGGACACTAAATATCTTGCCCAGCAACAACAGTACAGCGGTGGGTAACGAGAGATTTAGAGGGAATTAAATTTGAGGCCTAGTATTTAGGCGCTGGGTCACCGGTATGGATTTAGTGACAGAATTAGACTTGGAAATGCACAGAAGCGTGTGTGTGAAGTTATTCTGAATGACCCAATGTGCACCTTCAATATTATATACCCTTTTTGGGATAGATTTCAAATAGCTCTGATATAGCAGGAACCACTAAATTATGAAATTGCTAAATTGGGAATTGTACTTCAACCCAGAACAAAAAATGTGCTTTGACGGGCACTAAATAACTTTCCCAGCTACAACAGGACAACGGTAACGAGAGATTTAGAGGGATTTAAATTTGAGGCCTAGTATTTAGGCGCTGGGTGACAGGTATGGGTTTAGTGACAGAATTAGACTTGGAAATACACAGTAGCGGGTGTGTGTGAAGTTATTCTGAATGACCCTATGTGCACCTTCAATATTATATACCCTTTTAGGGATAGATTTCAAATAGCTCTGATATAGCAGAAACCACTAAATTATGAAATTGCTAAATTGGGAATTGTACTTCAACCCAGAACAAAAAATGTGCTTTGACGGACACTAAATATCTTGCCCAGCAACAACAGTACAGCGGTGGGTAACGAGAGATTTAGAGGGAATTAAATTTGAGGCCTAGTATTTAGGCGCTGGGTCACCGGTATGGATTTAGTGACAGAATTAGACTTGGAAATACACAGTAGCGGGTGTGTGTGAAGTTATTCTGAATGACCCTATGTGCACCTTCAATATTATATACCCTTTTAGGGATAGATTTCAAATAGCTCTGATATAGCAGAAACCACTAAATTATGAAATTGCTAAATTGGGAATTGTACTTCAACCCAGAACAAAAAATGTGCTTTGACGGATACTAAATATCTTGCCCAGCAACAACAGTACAGCGGTGGGTAACGAGAGATTTAGAGGGAATTAAATTTGAGGCCTAGTATTTAGGCGCTGGGTCACCGGTATGGATTTAGTGACAGAATTAGACTTGGAAATGCACAGAAGCGTGTGTGTGAAGTTATTCTGAATGACCCTATGTGCACCTTCAATATTATATACCCTTTTTGGGATAGATTTCAAATAGCTCTGATATAGCAGGAACCACTAAATTATGAAATTGCTAAATTGGGAATTGTACTTCAACCCAGAACAAAAAATGTGCTTTGACGGGCACTAAATAACTTTCCCAGCTACAACAGGACAACGGTAACGAGAGATTTAGAGGGATTTAAATTTGAGGCCTAGTATTTAGGCGCTGGGTGACAGGTATGGGTTTAGTGACAGAATTAGACTTGGAAATACACAGTAGCGGGTGTGTGTGAAGTTATTCTGAATGACCCTATGTGCACCTTCAATATTATATACCCTTTTTGGGATAGATTTCAAATAGCTCTGATATAGCAGAAACCACTAAATTATGAAATTGCTAAATTGGGAATTGTACTTCAACCCAGAACAAAAAATGTGCTTTGACGGACACTAAATATCTTGCCCAGCAACAACAGTACAGCGGTGGGTAACGAGAGATTTAGAGGGAATTAAATTTGAGGCCTAGTATTTAGGCGCTGGGTCACCGGTATGGATTTAGTGACAGAATTAGACTTGGAAATACACAGTAGCGGGTGTGTGTGAAGTTACTCTGAATGACCCTATGTGCACCTTCAATATTATATACCCTTTTTGGGATAGATTTCAAAGAGCTCTGATATAGCAGGAACCACTAAATTATGAAATTGCTAAATTGGGAATTGTATTTCAACCCAGAACAAGAAATGTGCTTGAACGGACACTAAATAACTCGCCCAGCTACAGCACTAGGGACAGATTTAGCTGGATATAAATTTGAGGCCTAGTATTTAGGCGCTGGGTGACCGGTATGGATTTAGTGACAGAATTAGACTGGGATATGGCCAAAAAATGAACAGACTATTGCTGGTTAAATGCACTTGGTGTGACAGCTTCACCCTGATGTAGGCTTTAGCCAAAAAACAACCACACCATTGAGGGTTAAATGCACTTGGTGACAGGCGCAGCTTGCCCCTGATTTTGTATATGGCCAAAAAATGAACAGACTATTGCTGGTTAAATGCACTTGGTGTGACAGCTTCACCCTGATGTAGGCTTTAGCCAAAAAACAACCACACCATTGAGGGTTAAATGCACTTGGTGACAGGCGCAGCTTGCCCCTGATTTTGTATATGGCCAAAAAATGAACAGACTATTGCTGGTTAAATGCACTTGGTGTGACAGCTTCACCCTGATGTAGGCTTTAGCCAAAAAACAACCACACCATTGAGGGTTAAATGCACTTGGTGACAGGCGCAGCTTGCCCCTGATTTTGTATATGGCCAAAAAATGAACAGACTATTGCTGGTTAAATGCACTTGGTGTGACAGCTTCACCCTGATGTAGGCTTTAGCCAAAAAACAACCACACCATTGAGGGTTAAATGCACTTGGTCGCAGCTTGTGCTGGCGCACCACAAGACACAAAATGGCCGCCGATCACCCCAGAAAAATGAGACTGACAAACGGTCTGTGCAGCCTAAAAACAGTGAGCAATTGAGGATCAGCAGCTCAATGATCCACAGCTGCAGATCGATCAGTTAATCAAGTCCTTTGGAGGAGTTAATCTGCCTAATCTCGCCCTACTGTCGCAGCCGCAACCTCTCCCTACGCTAATCAGAGCAGAGTGACGGGCGGCGCTATGTGACTCCAGCTTAAATAGAGGCTGGGTCACATGGTGCTCTGGCCAATCACAGCCATGCCAATAGTAGGCATGGCTGTGATGGCCTCTTGGGGCAAGTAGTATGACGCTTGTTGATTGGCTGCTTTGCAGCCTTTCAAAAAGCGCCAAGAAAGCGTCACAAAAGCGCGAAGAAAGCGACGAACACCGAACCCGAACCCGGACTTTTACGAAAATGTCCGGGTTCGGGTCCGTGTCACGGACACCCCAAAATTCGGTACGAACCCGAACTATACAGTTCGAGTTCGCTCATCCCTATTTGTGACCTTTTCAATGGTACTTGCTCAAAATTTTTCATGCTAATGCAATTTGTCCGATGTCCTTGGCACTTTCCCAAAAAGTGGTGTTGCAAGGGCGGGGAAGATGCGGGTCTGTCAGCCCCTCCACATTTATCATCTTCTACATTATCTTCTGGCGTGGAAGAACACTGAAATCTATGCCAGCCAGTTTAGGTACCTCGATTGCCAGAAGTTACGCCACGGGTTCTCCAAGCAGCTGTTTGTACTGAAGCTCCACTGGACCATAAAAGTCAAGTGAGCGTGTGGACACAAGGCGCAAGGTCACAACCAAATCTAGAATGTCATACAGTTTATTGGAAGACAACGCGTTTCAGGGTTCTACGGACCCCTTTATCAAGTCTAAAAGAATATAAAATGGAGTAGTGTACAAAATAAAAGATGATAATAGGATAGATGCAATAATCTACTCGTTAGAAAAGGTGCTCACGTGTAATTGAGATAAGAAAAAGGCAATGTATAGTAAATATAAGAGAAAAATAATATTAAATATAATGGACAATAAATAGAAAAAATGGCGGCTCACCCTACACAACTGGTGGACCTAGGTGCTCTTGTGCCAGGACTGCCCCACAGTCCTTGGAAGGGCTATATTAGGTGAGTATATGGAGTGGTACAGGCACTCTATCACCTGAAGCTGCAGAGAAGTATTTCTTTAGGTAGATGTTAATGTTGCAGAAATGCAGTGTTTTAATAGAGCGTGCGCTGAGACATATGTATGATAAAATATATTTATTTAGATAATAGGACATATAATTCGCATGAATTCCTCAAAATAGATTAAAAAGTAAAAAAGCAGTTGGAAAGGATAAAAAATGGTTAAAAAATGAAAAATAGTAAAAATAGTCAAATTGCAGATGAAGAGGTATATATAGTCCTGTAGGTGCAGTTCATTCATATAAAGTATCCCAGTAAATCTCCCATGTAGAGGTTCCAGCTGTGGGAGGTCGGGTGTGGGTGTTTACACACTCTGGGTGTTTACACAAGGTGTATCCCCTGTGATCCACTTTACTTATTTGGATCTGTTGTGGTTTGGGGGATCCTTTTAGTGTGTAAAAAAGTATTGTAAGAAAGTATTTCACCTGGTCTTGTAGTTTCAGACAATTTATTGTATCCCCGGCGTATCTTTCCCTCCTGTAGGTCAGCTTGCTGGGGCGGCTTGGAGTAAAACCTGTAGGCTGCGGCTTGCTTCCCGGTAATGATTCACGTGTCTGCCAGTGGGTCACGTGGCGTCCCACGTGACCAGTGTACGACCGGAATTCAAATCTTTTCTGTCAGTTGACACTGCTAAATCTCAAAGTTTGTGTGGTATGATGCGGTTTCTCTAGGGATAATGCAGTAGGCCAGACACGTTTCGAAGCTGGCTGCTTCTTCATCAGTGGCTTTTTTAACTGCGACTTTTGAAAAAATTGTCGCATCTCCCTTTTTTCACCATCCTCAACACTTTTCTAAAAGGGGGTGTGGTGCATAAAAAAATAAAGAAGAATAGCAAGCTACATCTCCCAGCAACCATCAGTGATAAGCACATTGCATCCAGATGCCTTCAGTTTTTCACACAAGCCTTATTCAGCCAGAACAGCATGAAAAACGCACAATATAGAACATGCTGTAATTTTTCCTGAAGGCAGAAATGATGGGTGGAAAACAGAGCTCATACAATATAGACCCATTGAAATGGATGGGTCAGGAGTCAATCCGGATGCTATGAGTTCACTACACGCATCACATTGGGAAGGAAAACTCGCTCATGTGAAAGAGACCTTACTTTTCAGTATGTACGGTATGTCATTTGTGATACTTATGGTGTAATTAAAGGGCTTTGGCCTGCCTTCTATAGATTTTGGTATAATGGGTTACAAAGGTGAATTTTTATTTAGAAGTTTTAAATCTTGGAACCGAGGCAATGATTAGATCATAAGGGAACAGCCTGACGACTGCAGATTTGACCACAGATTTGGTCGTGGGTTTGAAGTGACCCTCTGCTTTGCAGAAGAGGAAATTCATGGCAGAAATCCGAACCATGCTGTGGATATAAAATGTGCAGATTCCATTGCAGACAATCTCCTGGGTGTGTGGTTGAGGTTTTCTAAAATCTCATCCCCATTTGCAGCTACTGTATTTTCTTTGGATTTTCCCTGCAATTCAGCTGCTGAAATCTGCAGTGTACGTATATGCCATATGTGGCTGCAACCTAAAAATACCATGTTTAATAATGAAACCTTGAGTGGGTGTTTGCCAGCTGTAGACATTCGCTTTTGACCTCTGAGTTTGGCTGTAATTGAGCACTTATAGACTTCTATAGGGCCTTACTGTACCTTATACGCTGACAATTTCATCATTTTTTTCATATTCCATATTAATCCAGCATTTCAAAACATGGGGTATGCTCCATCAGATGTGCATTACGGAGTTGTCCTAGAAGCAGTGGAGTATGGCATTGAAGCAGCACATGGCCTCATGGACCTCATATGCTTCTCTGCAGCCTCCTTCACATAGCTCTGCCATGTACATGAGACCTTAAATGGGTATTCCAGCTTTAGGGAACTTTTTACACTTGACCAATACTGTGCTCCACACTTGGTTCCAGAGCAGAGGTGCCTTTCAGTGATGCTTTCGGTCCCAGGCCTGTACACATCTGTATGGTTCATGTTCCCCTCTGGCGCCAATCACTAGCCTTAGTGGTGGTGATGTGTCTCCTAGCGGCACCTGACCTTGCAGTGACATGGTGCTTGGGGATACATCATCCCTGAGGTCAGCGGTTGTCTACAGTGGCGCATGTGACGCCATCCAGATGTGTACAATCCTGGGGCCGCAAGCATCTCTGAGAGGAGCCTCTGCACTGAAAACGACGGCCTGGGAGCAGGTGAGCCGATTCCTTTTTTTTTAGGTGCAATGCAGTATTTGGCAAATGTAAAAAGTTCCCTAAAGCTGGAATACCCCTTTAAGTATAGACCAATTTATAGTCCTGTATTGATTCATATGACAGAAGCACATCCTGATATGATTTTGATTGGATGAATAATGTCTGGTGTGGATGTGATAAAAACAGAATGACTGAGTACAACTATCATTACAGTCATTAATATGTCATCTTCTCTGGTCTCCAGAAATGGGTGATGAGTATGACGTCATATGATGTCATCACATTGGTCAAATCTGGAGCAGCTAAAGCGTTAGTTCAATGAGACCAGGCAGCCCAGTGGTTTGCTTTTATAGAAAGACCTTTGTTCTCCCTGATTGAAAAGGATGCTTCGCTTTTCCTCTGATTTTTATGATCAAAAGAATGTCATCAAAGACTGCAACGTTTACACCTCCTGCTCAGTCTATATACCTAGTCTCCCCCAGGAAGAGACACTGACATTTATATCTCTTCATCTTTTATTTTCCTTTGGGGTTATGCAAATAGTCAGGAGGAGGTTTTTAATACATCCACCCAAAACTGATTTTAAGGTACAGATTTCCTGAACTATAGTACTCATTGCTATATGGTGAATATAGTAGCATACACTGGGGTCCATGAACTGCTTGATTGCAAATGAGATTTTAACCCTCCTGTATCCTTAAAGTGTAACTGTCATATTTTAATTTTATTTGCTAGTTTATTAGAGCTATGCATGTATAGCCGAGTTAGTCTGTCAATGATTGCCAAAAGATCTGTAATTACCTTATAATAACAGCTTTCATTAACGTCCTCTGTCCCTTTCCACTGCTCCCTTAAAAGACAGTTGCTATGACTTGTCTGTCTCTGGCTAAGAAGACAGGAAGACAGAGGGGCGGTCCTTCACACTGCATGCCTGCATTAGGCTTCAGAGTGAGGAGGCGTGTCTCTCAGTAATCCAATCTGATTGGCTGTCAGGGAGCTTCTGGCTACAGCAAGTGTGTATGGGAAGTGAGGGAAAGTAGTTTTGGCCTCAGAGAACTGGCAGAGGAGCCATCTTGAGAAGGTCCTCATATTTTAAATGTTTAAACCGCCGTAACTAAGGGAAAAACTCAAGGAAACAGTGGTATGTGAAGAAACTACCACTACCACTTTATGCATAATGCTTCTGCAGCAGTAACATATGCTAAAATTGATTTTTGATGAAAACATGACAGTTACCCTTTAAAGGGAACCTGTCACCAGGATTGTTTGCATAGAGCTGGGGACATGGGCTGCTAGATGGCCACTAGCACATCTGCAATACCCAGGTCCCATAGCTCTCTGCGCTTTTATTGTGTTAAAAAACAGTTTTGATCCATATGCAAATGACCCAATATAAGTCCTGTATCCGGAGATGAGTCAAGCGGAAAAGAGCCCAGCACCGCCCCCCGTCCTCCGAATCTCCTCCTTGCTGGCTGACGACACAGAGGTGGAGTGCCGAAATCTTGCGATGCGCGAGCTAGCACATGCGCAGTGTCGGCATCATGTTCATTCCCTGTACTGGCATCAGCACAGGGAACAAACTACGCATGCGCTAGCTCGCGCATCGCAAGATTTCGGCGCTCCAGCTCTGTGACGTCAGCCAGCAAGGAGGAGAGTCGGAGGACGCGGGGCGGTGCTGGGCTCCTTTCCGCTTGACTCATCTCTGGATACAGGACTCATATCAGGTAATTTGCATATGGATCAAAACTGTTTTTTAACACAATAAAAGCGCAGAGAGCTATGGGGACTGGTATTGCAGATGTGCTAGTGGCCATCTAGCAGCCCATGTCCCCAGCTCTATGCACAAAATCCTGCTGACAGGTTCCCTTTAAAGGTAAATTGATAAATTCCACACGAAAAGTGGGTACAGATTTTCCCAAATATATATTTTGGTGGGCCACTGCTATAAACCCTTTTTGCACTGCACCACAACATAATAGGACAAAATGGGGAGCAGGTAGATCCTGCACCACATTGAACTATTACAGCCTGGGGATGGATCCAGCTCAATTGCTGGACTTGGCAGCACACTACAGTCAGATCACTACTACCAGAACGATCTAGTCTGCTGCATCAGGTACTGGTGTCTGGAAATCCTGGCTGATCCACGACTAATTCATCTTTATAATGGTTAGTCTCTCAACATTTTTTAAAGAAAGTTCTCTTTGGGATGCCACCCACTGCACTAAACACTCGCTCTGATGCCAGACTACTGGCTGGGCAGGAAAGCTTGCCCAGGGCAAACTCGGCCAGTTGAGACCACAGTATACTGCCCAATTATTGGCTGCACAGTAGTCTAGGGAATCTTGGATCTGCGGAGAAAGGGTACAGTCCAAGTATGCCACCACCTGCTGGTTCAGGTTCTGCTCCATGTCCTGTTGCTGGGTGGTTTCTTCAGTAGGCAGCTGAAGAAAACTGCTAATCAAAGACTCAATACTTAAGTTGATGCTGATGAAGCTGGTGCTGCTCCTGCCCCTACCCCCTCCAGCAGTCATGGCAGTGGAGCGTGAGCTCAGAAGGTCCCCCCGGTTAGACCTTAGTGAGGATGGGTGATAATGCACATAGGCAGCAACAAACCGACTACAAAGGATGTCTCGATAGTAGTTGAGTTTTTCATCCCTCTCAGATGGTGTAAAATGGCCCCCATTTTGGATCGGTAGTGACTTCAGGAACCAGGTGGCAACCAGATTGAAGACATGCGCCATGCAAGGTGCATGGGTCAGTCCTCCCTGATGCAGCAAAGACAGAATGTTCTTCCTGTTATCGGTGATCATGGTCCCTATCTCCAGTTGGCGAGGAGAAAGCCAGGTGTCATTTCTTGGTTGATGGCGCGGGGCAGTTCCTCTCCAGTGTGACTCAGTTCGCCTAGACTGACCAGGTGCAGAACCGAGTGACAACACTGAGATTTGCATAGGTGGTATGGTAGAGGACCACTCTAAACTGTGTCTATAGTGGAGGCTGAGGACAAAGTGGAGGATGAGGAGGCAGAGCAGGACATTGGCACAGAAATCCCAAGGTTACAATGCGGAACCACATTTACCCAGTGAGCTGTTGAGGACATATATTGTCCTTGAACATAGTTACAACTCTACACATCAGCGCTGGCATGAACTGTACCAGACGCCGACAGGCTCAAGTTTTAGCCATCTTCTGCGCAACATGATGGCTGGGGACTCTCCACCTTGGGCGAGCACAAGCCATTGGTTCTCTGAAATGTTCAGCATCCACAATATGGAAAGGGAGGAACTGTAGTACCAGCAACTTGGCCAGGTGCATGTTCAGCTTCTGCACCATTGGATGAGTACACACATTCTGTTGTCTCTTTGCAATCGCCTTGGTATTCGATTGCTGGCATAACACATAATGAAGAGGAGGAGCATCAGAAGAAAGAGAAGAAGGGAAGGAACAACAGCTTCCTTCTGCTGAGGTTGAGGAGCCCTGATTGCTGGAGAAGGCATGCGGGACGGTGGGAGATGCAGCAGCTGCTGTCTCAGGCTGTACCACTACATTAGTACCACGCTTTTCCCAGGCCAATTTATGGTGACACTCCATGTGTTGATTGCAGTGCCGTGGTGAAAACATTAGCATCCTGACTGCGCTTCACGTTCTGCCCTCATCTCCTGCATACCACCACGGTAACATCCTCCAGCGACTTGATAATTCCCCCACTGCCAAGTATGGCATTTTATCTCCACCACTCTGTGCTGACTGCCTGCTGCTGCCTTTATGAACCCATGCACCGCTACTTGTTTTCTGACAGATAGGCTCCTGAGTAGCAGACGGTGTATCCCAGGTGCATTTGGCTCCAAATCTCTTACTGTTTCCACCCTGTTGGCTTATCGGCACGCTGCAACCCTGTTTCTCTCTCATAGGCCTGCTGCCCCCTCTTCACCCAGCTCCCATGTGCGATCGGCTACATCATCATCCACTACTGTCTATTCGTCACTTATGTCACGCTCACCAGTCTCATGGCTATGTCCCTGATTGCTCGCAACGCATGCTCCTGCCTGACTGTCATCATCGCTAGTTGAACGCTTAAGGCAGGACACAGCGGACCTCTCCTCTAAGTCTGTTCTGGCCTGTAGCTGCTGACTGTACTTACTAAGCTCGTCCTTGTTGAAAAGCAAAGCAGATCCGGCTGTATGCATTACTTCCCTAACAGAAGGAGCAGCAAAAGAAGGAGGCAGTTGCAGTACAGGTATGGGCACAGAGGCTCATACCAACAAATTTTGCCAACTAAGTGTTTCAGAGGAACCCACTGATTCCTGTCTGTGTGTCTATTGTCACCTGAGATGATGGTGAAGAGTGAGTCAACCATTCCAGTACAGCTGGATTGTTGGACCAAACACAGCTTCTGAATGACACTGGCAGCCATGGCATGTTGTCAGCGGTCAACTGCTGCTACCACCACTCATTTTTCTGCTGCTACTTGTGCCGGCTATAGCAACATTTTCTCCACTGCCCGTTCCTTTTGAGGGCCCAGGCAACTGTCAGCCATAGTGAACTAGATAGTTGCGCCTATATATTAGACCTCCTGTTGACACTGAGTTTAAAGCACAGTAAGTCTATGTATAACAGAACAGATTAAGAATGAAAGGCACAGCAGATGCACAGGGTGATTACAATGCGCCTGCACTGTCCCTGCCGATTCCCTATGCTTTCCCTATGCTCTCCATACAGTGTCTAAAAACTCTCCCTACACTCTCTCTACACTGTCCCTATCCAATATTCTACATTTAAAAGCTTTCTAAAACACTGTCCCTAGTGCTTGCCACGTCTCTACCTATGCTCAGTTCACAGTGAATTGGCAGCGACCGCTCGGAATGAAGCTATCCGCTGATTGGCTGGCTGCACTGCATTATGGGTCTTATGTTCCCTGGCTTCTTACTTTCACTTTATAACATGTGCAGCCGTCATTTTAGAAAGAAATTGATTCGTTACCACAATGTGCAAGGAAATTTAGATTTTTGGCAAGTCGAATTTTTCCTGAAATTCGGACCAAAGTCAATTTGTTTCACTTTGATTCGCTCAAAAATAGCTATGATAATCTGCTCGCCATACAGTGCAAAGAACGTAATTTGCAACACAAGGAAACATCATAACTTTTCAGTGCTGGTCCACATCTATAACATAGAATAACCAGGGGTAACTAAAGTACAGTATTCATCTGTTTGTTAAACCTTTCCAGCAATTATTTCACTTATACTTGTAGGGTCATCAGGCCTTTGTGTTTGTAGTGCATCCATTACTTAGCAAGATGCATTTACTAAAGTGCAATGAATTATCACATTTATGTAGAATCTAATCATGCTTCAAGTCCAGAAAGAGATCACACGTTCCAACAGATTATATATAACTGCTCGCACATTTGTAGCATCATATGATTTAAGATATTGAAACTTTTTTTTCCACCCTATTTTCTTTGGATTGGCATATTCTGGGCCTGATAGGAACCTTGCTATGGCAGGCCTCGGAGCCTTTAGAAGACCTCAGGCTGCTGAATGGCTCTTGCGATCTTGCCGTGAGGAAGCTGTTCAGACACCAGAAGTGCAGTGCTCCATGTATTTGACTGTGCAGATGACCACCACATCGGAAGGGTCAAAATTTCATAATTTGTATTATCGCCGATCATGGACTCTGCCTACAGGTGTCTGCTGCGTAAAACAGTAAGCACCCGGCGACACCTTTAGGATGTCTGCACACAATACAGATTATGTGCATTTTTCTCTCTCAGATTTTTGCGTGGAAAAACAGCAGTGTAATACAGTACCAGCAAAGTGTATGATATTAGACAAATCCCATGAACTCTTTACTGTCTTCTTAGGTGCGTTAATTGATTGGCTGTGAGGATTTTGAAATCTGCAGCATGTGAATTGTTGTTGTCTTTTCAATGGAAGGGTGAGATTTGTGGTAAATTAGCATCAAGTCTGCACAAGAAACACAGCAAAAACACGATAAATAGGTTGGATTTATGTGCATTTTTTTTGTGTGGTTTAGGTGCGAATTTCATGCGGATTTCTGCATATAAATCTGAGCCTTGTGCAGCCACCCTTAGGCCTCGTGCACATGACAGAGAAAAATGGCAAGTCTATGGGGCTATTCACATGGCTTTTTTTTTTAACGGCTAATGAATAGCGTCTGTCCAAAAACAGGAAATGTCCTATTTTTGGGTAAAATGGGTACATTTTAACAATTTTAACAATCTGGTGATTTAGGGGTTAAAAAAGCCAAAACCCACACCTTATTCACTTGCTTGTGCTGCAACAGTCTCTTCTCTGAAGAGAGAAGAGACTGCTGCAGTGTGAGCAAGTGGATGAGGTGAGTTTTTTGTCAAATCAACAAAAAAACTGCTGGGGGTTACTATGGGGCATTATTTACACCATGGGGGAAATTATTTTAGCTGGGGAGCTACATGGAGGGCCTTGTTAAAGTGGAGGCAGTAGGAAATTGCTACACTATGGGGGATATTAATTTATCTGGGGGCCTACCATTCTGTAGGTGTTCTCAGAAGGGTGGGTCTAGAAATAACTGCCAATCAAGTTCATCAATTTTTTATGTCCATTTTAACAGACATGAAAAACAGATATTAAAAATGGACACACAGCCAGAAAATGGATGCACACACTGATGCAAAATAGCCATGAAAAAAAGACAGTGTGTCCGTTTTTAATGTAGCCTTAAAGTCTCAACTGTTGCTGTATGTAAGGGGGTAAGCATGTCTGTAGTACATACTGCAGACTATCCTACAGGGGTGGGTTGGCTATGGACCCTACAGGGAAATTTCTCGGTGGGCCGATGCCCCAGGGGGGCACCCAAGTCCTCCTCTCTGCCAATGACCGGGTACATAATGAGCTCTCAACAGTAACTCACGCTGTGAGAATCAGCTACTCGTATAACCAGCCACATGCCCTCCTGAAGTCAAGTGCTGTGGCCGCATCTCATCTCCTAAGCCCCCTGCTCCATAGACTACTGGTGGTGGAGGACAGAAGATGGTATATATTGATGGTCACCACAGAGGGACAACTTTTGGGGCAGGATATTGTGCTACACTGTGTTATCTGGTTCTGCTGGGATGTTATTTTGCACTATGGTATTGTTGACCCCACCAGCATATGGTGCCCTGCCTTCTGTTAATTTGGACCTGCCTACAAAATGGGGCCAATTTTTTTATTTCTATAACCTGGATTCTACTGTTTACTTTGTATTCTTACTGTTTTATATACTTTGTATTATGTGCTTTATAACTGAGGTTGGTTTTCAGTTATGCATCTCTCTATGTAGAATGAATATATTACTATATGTGATGGAATGTACTGAGCATGCTCATACAGCCTGGGTCACACATTGTGGAAAGTGCTAGAAAGGAGGGCAGAGCTTGGTGCTGGCAGGAATCCGGGCTGAGAGGAACTGTTACAGAGAGGGAGGAGAGGAGTGTCTGGGAGGAGAGTGTCATCTAAAGAGAGATAAGAAGACTGAGATCAGTGTTAGGGCCACCCGTGCACGGGCACTGGCTATGTGAATCCTGTATTGCTGCGGGGACCCATTGACTTGAATGGATCCTCGATCCACAATATACAGCAAAAGATAGGACATGCCCTATCTTTTGCAGTGTGGAGGCATGGACCAATAAGCCCATGGAAGCGCCTCTGAGTGCTTTAGTGGGCTTCTGATCCGCGCCTCCTCATGGCACCGTATCTTGTGGATTGTGGACCCATTCAAGTCAATGGGTCCACATCCATGATAAGGGATTCACGCAGTCAGTGCTTATGTATTACGGAGCCTCCGTTTGCGGTTGTGTGAATGGGCCCTTAGAGACAGCACAGCTACAGGCGGCTAAGAGCGGCTGGGACTGTTACCACTGAGAGGGGTAGTGGGGAGCTGAGGGGAGACCGGTGTCAGTGGTTTGGGGAGATCTGCACAGACTGTAAGCTTGGAGAGACTTATGAAACTGTCTAAAAGAAAAGCACTTTGTTGCCCGTAGCAACTAATCACAGCACAGCTTTCATTTTTCAAAAGCAAGATATGAACTGAAAGCTGTGCTGTGATTGGTTGCTATAGGCAACAATCCAAGTGTTTCTGTTAGACAGTGTGGCTCCCTATGGGGCTGCGTTGGCACAATATTCAATATTAAGTCGCCCTAATGTAACAGCTGAGATATATACCGCGTAGATTCCTATAATAATCGGACAGGCGGGCTCTTTTGATAGAACTGAAAGTTCAAAATGGATCCAGCTCCTCTCCGCTACTCTCCTGAGATATCTGGATGGGATAGGCGTAGCAGGGATACAGGAGAAGATGAGTCACCACCAAAATGGACTCGAGCGAGACACAGTTTCCATAGAAACCAGTTTTCAATCGAATGTGACAGGGCAAATATTTTGTAAATGCCAAATGTAACCCATTGTGTGCCAAAAGGGTAAGATCCTATCGCAAATGACCACAGACTTTAACCATACGTCCGCTTAACATAATTGAGGGAAATGCAGTATCACATGTTAACGAAGTGTGAAGTCAGCCATATACCCCGGTATATACGCACGCACTGCCAGCTAATGCCAATTATACAGTCCTAGTGACAGGTAACAAAGGGCCCAGACATAGGCAGTCTGCTATTGTAATTGACACGACTGAAATAATAAAGCTGGAGGCTTGTGAACGGCAGGCGTTTCGGGATAACATTTCCCGGCTCTGTTTTTTACTACAGCCTGAAGTTTTTAATCAGGGGATTTACCTCTAGGACTTGACAGCTTTATTGGAACAGGGGTAGTGAGAAACGCGGAAGCAACTATTGATTTTTTAGTCCAAAACAAGAAAAGAGTGGGCTAAGACTGGATGGAAGCCAGCGCTGTGTTAATGGCATGAATTCACGTGTCTCAATCAAGGACCCACCTGAGAGAGTTCTTGTTAAAGGGCTTTCAGCAAATAGCATTTATTATGTTAAGACAGTTAATACAAGGCCCTTACTAATGTATTGTGATTCTCCATAATGCCTCATTTGCTGGCTGGATTCATTTTTCCATCACATTATACACTGCTCGTTTCCATGGTTACGACCACTCTGCAATCCATCAGCGGTGGTCGTTCTTGCACACTATAGAAAAAAGCACCAGCTTATGTGCGCTCCCAGGGTCCCGGCCACCAGAGGCTGGCATTTTTTCCTATAGTGTGCAAGCACCGCCACTACTGATGGATGGCAGGGTGGTCATAACCATGGAAATGAGCAGTGTATAATGTGATGGAGAAATTAATCCAGCCAGCAAAGGAAGCAATATGGATAATCCAAATATATTAATAGGTGCCTTGTATTAATTTTCTCTACCGTTTTAATGTCTGAGGGGTTCTACTTTCCTGCTTATTCTTACTTCATTGTTATTGTCAGGTAAAGCCGTATTAGTATAGATCAGTGGCAGACACCAACAGCAGAGGACAATATATGGGCCCCTTGCACCCCAAAAGCCCATCTTAAAGCCCCCACCCCCCCATAAGTCTCTCTAGTAATGGCCGGACTGGCCACATGACGGGGGTTTGGTTTAGAGAGACCCCGGGGTGTGGGGATAGGTCAGTGGGATTGGAAGGGATGGGTTAGGTAATCCCTGGGGGGGGGGGACCTCTTTAGGATTGGCCAGTTTGAGTGTAGGGGTAAAGATTTAGGGGTAAAAAGGGGAATAGAGGGGAAGAAGGGAGCTATTTTAGGTGAGATTAGAAATAAGGACCCATGAAGTTAACTAGCTCAGCACCTTATGTGCAACAATAGTGGGAAGCTGCTGGCTGCTGTAGGGCACATGCACACGACCATATGTTTTGTCCGCATCCGATCCGTATTTTTGGCAGATCATATAGTGAAGTAAAAAAAAATGGCAGCCGGAACACGGCCAGGATCCGTGTTTTGCAGATTGCAAAACACACACAGTGGTGTGCATGAGTGGGATTTTAGTACAGGTATCAACACATGATCAGGAGGGGTTGACACCGAACAGCTGTTCTGCGGTAACTAATTAGCCTCAGAACTACACGTCTCCGCCACTGTGCAGTTACTGCAGTGCTGCTTCCGCGCAGGCGCTACTGTGAAAGAGTTGATCACAGGGGGTGTGAGTGTGTCAACCGATCTGATATTGATGGCCTATTCTGAGATCCTGGGAACCTCTTTAAGTAATACATTAGGTTTTAAGCTGTAAAATAAAATATTAATAAGAATTCTTTAAAATAATCTGGTACGTTGCTGACTTCTACTGAATTTTTTCAGGTATGTCTGACATCAAATAATCAGAATCAATAGAATAGGGAATCCGCTTTTGGCATGCATAATCTTTCTTCAACTTCTAGTTGACTTTGTAGACAAGAACTTTTTTCTACTTGAATTTTAAAGATCACATAGTTTGCTGACTTTCTCATGATCCAGGTATTATCAATGCAGTAATTGTCCCCTAGCAATTGAAATGAAGAATGTCATCTCACTGAACTCTCCGATCCCTTACTCTCTACATGGCTATGTAATTTCATGGGTAAAAATCAATTCTCTCGTCCCATTTTTTCCACTGTAAGAAGCAATGGCATATTAGTACAAGTCCTGCCACCCCAGCCGCTGATACAGAGAACAAAATGCACCAGAAAGTGTTCCACCATGTGCAGTGAGCCCGGGAGAGGACAGCCAGAGGATGGGAGTGGTGGTAATGGCAATGATATGAATAGTAGTTGCAGTAGTCACAATTGCAGTCCTCACCCTGGCACTCCATAGGCCGTGTAGCGATGGGAGGGGCATAACTCCTCTTCCCTTTCAGGCACACCCTGGTTTTGGGGCTCCTGGCTAACGTTAGGTGCGGTACCCTTGGTGTCAGCTGGTCTTGGCATGCGAGAGAGGGCTCCTTCGATGTATCAGCAATGGGTATTAAGTCCACTGTACTTCACTGCTGTTTGGGGCATGTGTAAGACATGCGAGGCATTCACAAAATTAAGTTCAGTCTCTCCAGGTTAGATACACAGATTTCCCAAGGCTGTACATGGGGATGTAGGCCGTACAACAAATGCCTCTCTGAGTCTCTTCCTAATTAATCCAAGCAATTTACCAATATGGCAAAGGGACGCAATTTCTCAATATCTCTGCAATACCCAACTGAGGGCTGCAGTCTTTCAGCAGATGGCCAGTCCATCTCTAATATAACCAAAACAACGTGCAGAGAAGTTTACAGCTGTACACGTGCATTACTTTTCGCTGGCTTGTTCATGCACTGGCCCCTTTGTAATGGCCCATTAACCTGCTTCTTTCTCTCAGAGTTTGGCAATGGTTCCAGTCACTGTTTCAGTTATCTTTCAGGTATCTCTCAGCTTACGGGGCTAGTGTTACCCTGTCTGTTGCCTCTCTCTGGCACCAGCTACAAAGACCAGCTGCTCAGTATATTGCTGCTAGCTGTACACTCTCTAAACTATATTACCTAGCTCAGAGGGATGGAGCCAGCCCACTCCTAGTGTCTGAATCCAGGACAAGAAAATTACCTATTTCTCCCATACACCACCTGTGGAACATATTATATACTGTAAAGTAAACCCTTTCTGACACTGAACCACGTTACAGTATGACATTAACTCTTTTTAGCAGTGTACTACCTGGTCACTGTACATGTGTCTAGTGTCTTTGATGTGCTAGAGGTGGCTTGAAGCATCGAAGAATTTTTGCAGCACAATTTGATGTTTCTGACATGTTCAGCAGACGTATTTTGGGAAAAAGAGGATCAGGGATGTTAATTTCTACATGCCGATCCTTTGTTTTCAAGGGAAATAAGCTGCAGTCAAAGGTGTCAGGCAGTGGCTTAAGGGTCTATTCTTGGACCGTTTTCGGGCTAACTATCAGAAACATGAGTTCATAAGAACACTCGTTCCCATTAATTGGCTAGTATAATCATGCCGACGATCTGCCAATAAACGAGCAAAAGCTTGTTTGCCTGCTGATTTGCGTCTTTCAGCAAGATGAAAGACGCACAGTTATTAGAAGCACATTCCTAGTCTGATCAGGGACGTGTTACCTGGAATCATTAGAACTGAATGACACAACAATCCTTCCTTCTGTACCTGTGCAAGAGGCCAGTGCCAACTAGTGCAGTCCGAAGTGCCCTTGTCCTGCCCAACCATGCCCATACACATAAAAGAGTGAACCTTCTACTTGTAGAGTGTGACTATTATCTTATGTGTATGGAGGTATGCTGACTTTGCCCCTGACAGATGATGTCGGGTGAAAGAAGGATTGGGCATGTTAAATTTCAACACCTCATCCTTCTGTTTTCAAGGGAAATACAGTAAGCCTACACAAGAGGTGACTGGCAGTGGCCTATTCCACTCTCCCCAGCAGGCCTGCATATGAGGGGGAGTCAGCCGACAGCTATTGTAGGTCTATGGACACCTTTACTCCCCCCCTCCTCACTACAAAATCTATGCATGCTCAGTCGAACCAAGTGTACATGTGAATGGGGAGCTTGTTAGCCATATCATTCGGCTGACAGCCATTAAAAGTGTATGGCCGCCTTTAGTCCTCCTAATAACGAGCAGCTATTAATTTTTTAGTTGTTCTAGGGTTTTAAAAACATAATTGTAAAATGACAAATAACATATTTTTACCTTCCACTGGCTTAAACTGTATTTATTTCTATAAAGGAACGTATAGAAAGAAAAATCTGATTTTCTATGAATTTCCCTGGGAAATGTTTTGTGTTCCTTACTCCTCTTTTAATGGTTATTACCTTTCTCCTTACTTCCTCCCTTCTGCATCCAGTCCTCCTCTCCCTCCCTCCTATCTCCCTCTGGCTTCTGCTACCCTACTGTCTCTCCCCATCTCTGCTGACATTTCAGGCTCACTCTCTGCCTTAGAGGGAGGATAGAATATAATAGATCCAGGGGGAAGAGAAAAGAAAGGATATAAAGGGAACAGCTGATCTTTCCTCAGCACTGAGTTCAGGTTCATGAATCCTGTTTAGTCCATAAACACTGATACAATAGATACCTTTCAGAGGCATTATCACAATCCCCATGGGGGAGAGCATTGAGCGGGGGCCTTAGACTTTCTTATACCTGAAATTCTCTTCTTTTTTTCTGGGAGAATTGTTTATAGACCGGGAGGAGAGCCATTTTGGTGGCCGAAGGTATTTTAACTCTTTAGGTGGCTATTAAACCATTTTAACCTTAACACACATGACTAGCAAATATTAAGCTCAGTAGAATGTACAATTCTACAATACAATGCATTATGTGTTGTGTATACTAGAAAAGTGCCAGTTTACCCTGACAGCATATTTTGGGAATCCTTACAATTAGTGTTAAGTGAAGTCATCAAAAATTTGATTCGGCTGCTTCACCGAATTTCACAAAGAAATGCGATTTGTTACAAATGACTTAGTCAATTATCACATTCCATTGTAGGTAGTGAACGCAATGATGCCACCACAAGTCATTGAACCCCTCGGATGCTACGTTCATTGTTGACCTCAGCATCTGAAATTAAAATTAAGACCTTTCAGGGTAAAAAAAAAAACTCACCTAATTCATTTGCTCATGGAGAGGCTGTCGCGGCCATTTTGATTGAAGAAACAATGCTAAAAATCACTGATGACACAAAGCCTGGCCAGTGCGGTAACATTGTAACATCACACATCCCCGTGTGCAAAGTTTTGCTCGGTTTCTTCAATCAAGATTGCCGAGACAGCCTGTCTGCCGGCAAATGGGTGAGGTGAGTATTTATTTATTTTCTTCAATTTCAGGAAAAATAGATTTGTTACCACAAAGCGCGAGGAAATTCGGCTTTGTGGTGAATACATTTTTCCTGAAATTCGGATCAAAGTCAATTCATCTGACATCGATTCTCTCAACACTAGTTACAACGTATATATTTATAGCATGCTAAGGAGAACCACTCCACCTTAGCTATAGAATAGAGATGAGTGAATTTCTTGAAATACATTTTGACAAATTTAAAAACAAAATCATTTCAGGTACAAATTTATTCTACCTAAATCCATTCCCCTGATAATTGGTATGTAACACACTAAGGTCTTGTATGACTCTTCAGCCTAGAATATGTGAGAGATAAATAATGAGCCACTGAAAAAGACATGCAAGTTAGTTCTCATCTCAGAAGAAAAAGAGTACTGAATATCCCCATACTATGTTTCTCTAAATAGGATGTACAAGTCAGTTCTCCTTTCAAAAGGAAAAGAAAACTTAGGGTCTCAAAAGAAAATTGCTCTGGTTAGCTGGGACCTTTGTGGTGGACTTTGGGATGCTCTTTCTTATCAGGGAGACCACCTAGTATGCATGAGAAGTATTGTAGTCCTTCCAACACTGTTCTGTGTTTCTGGAAACATATATGCCATTTAGCATATCTTACTTTGGCTGACATCAGAAAAACGTAGTGTTCTTTTCTTTTTGGAAGGAAAGCTAATTTGCATACCTTTGGGCTTCTGGGAAAGATATTTAAATTGGCTTTCCTTCCAAAAAAGAAGAGAATGCTAAGCCTATCTGTTGCCAGCAGAAGTAAGATATGCTTATTTACATATATTTTTCCAAGAAATGAAGAGCAGCATTTCCTGGACTACAATACTCCTCATGCATACTAGGTGGTCTCTCTAATGACAAAGAACACCCCAAAGACTACCAAAAATGCCACTCAGCTAACCAGGGCAATTTTCTCTTGAGACACTGACTTTTCTTTTCCTTTTGGAAACTGAAGGGCATGTCTCATTTATGGAAGTGCAATATGGGGGCATTCAGTATGCTTTTCCTTTTGGAAAGAGACATGGCTTGCATGTCTCTTTTCTAGTAAGCTATTACTTTGCTTGCTCAACCAAGTCACAAGGAACTTGGATTTGTTAGAACCTGAATCTCTTGGGAGTTGGCAGAACTGATTTGCTCATTTCTACTATAGATTGATATATACCATCACATGCAGACATAATCACTTCTTAATCTTTAGAACCTGTACCATATTATAGAGCATGTGATTATTTCCTGAGGTCCATCAATATTAGACATGTAACAAGCTGCTCTCTGTTTTGCAGAACTGTATCCATCATTTCAGTGAGCCACAGTCATACAGAATCTAGCATCATATAATAAAATACTGTAGACTAACTTTTGCATGACCCAAAAAACGGGTCTCTTAACACCCTAATAGCAGTAGACAGCCTACGGTATCCTACAAGCAATCAGACGTTGATATGTGTAATTATTTGTATGACTTTCTAGCAATAGAGGGATTACTGATGAATCCTCTTTGGACTGCACGTGGTTACTGTGCACAAGATATAATCTAGGCGAATGGAGGAATTACAATTTATTCCAAAGCAATTCAATGTATTGTAGATATTTAAAGCGTAATGTTTTGCAGTGCATGTACTGACATTATGCATGACAATTTATATATACTGTATATACAGGCTCATAGACATTACTAATAAACTTCAGGGTGAATGGCATTGGCTAAAATCAAACTGACCGTACTGTACACATAGATTAATGGTGACAGGTGCCGCCACCAAACTACCGCAAATGTCTGCTCTCAGGGGACCATCTGTGATCGATAGACGATACCCTAATAGGTGTTTGTACACAGGCTGTTCAGAGGTTATGGCTGCAAATAAGAAATCTCCTGTCTGTACCATGAATTCTTGTCTTGGGGTAATCCAGATGCCCCCAATGTTTCAAATGGTGGGTAACAAGCATTCTTTGTTTGAACTGGGAGGTAAGAGGCACCAGAGGTGTTTGGCAATTGCTCATCTCAAATCCACAATGTAATTAACGTGGTGGTTTGACTGAACAGCCCTCACTGGGGACGGATTTAGTATTAATTGAGTTCAACTAAAGCCGAATACCTTTGTCTTCAATATCCCCCACCCCTAGTTACAGCTACATCCTTGAGTAGATGCAAAAGGCAACTGTAAATTACATTTAAGCCATAAAGAGAGTGAGTCAGCACTTCTCACCATGCTAAGCTGTCAACAGCACTAGGCAGGGGCTGGAGAAAGCTGTACAAAATACCTTTGTGGGTGTTTCTCATCATGTATAGTGAGAATATGAAGTTTTATTCAGCGAAATTCTGCTCTCCAAAATGTCCCAGTGTGGGGCTTCACTGTATTGTCCTCTGTGCATTGAGCTAGTTCACAGCTTCTTCCCAGTGGTCGCAACCAACCAGGAGACCACTACATCTGCCACTCAGAATAGAACGGCTGTTCAGCAGCTCAATGTAGAGAGCACTTTACAGCAAAACTGTACTTCCTGGGCATTTGCATGAGCAGAACCTGACAGAATAAAAGTTCATATTCACACTACTCCTGATGAGAAAAGCTTGAGAAATGGTTTGTTTGTACTGATCTCCCAAGTCCCTTACTAAGTGCTGTCAACAGTGCTGTATGGTCAAAATGGTTGACAGTTTCCATTTAAGCAAGTTGCACGAGCCCATAGGGTATAGTTTCTTTGGATGTATTATTGTGTGGAAAATCCATGCAAATGTTGCCACCGATCCATGACACAATCTGGAAAATCCACAGCAAAATCTGCATGAGTTGCATGTGAATTTTGATTTGCTATGGATTTCATTCTGCAGATTTAAAACTGACACTGTAGGTCAAGTTATGTGTGGATTTAATTTTCTGCAGTCGCTGGATGACATTTTAAAAAAATCTGCTACAGGTTTTCTGCATGCAATTTTGCTATGGAAAATATGCAGTGTATTTGCCATGTGTGGCTGTACCCTTAAGTTACAACTGTGAAAGGATAGCAGTGGTCACACAGTTTTGCTGGTGAAACAGCTGGTGCCAGGCAAAATCATGCAGTCACTGAACATAGAATGAAAACCATAGCTGGCACAGTTTTCAACAGCATCAAAGTGAAGAGAGGGAGAGAGATTTTCATGCAATCGCGATTTGGGTCAAATTTATTCAGACTCAACTTAAATCGGATAACCATTTGGACAATTCAGATCCTAATAGAATTTTAAGAAATTCACTTATCTGTAATGGCAAATCATTTTGTCTATCTGTAATCGTATGCATCAGAATAATGAGATTGTCCAAGTTATTTTTATTGATGACCTAAGGATAGGTCATCAATATCAGATCGGCGGGGTGCAAGACCCAGCATCATCGGCAATCAGCTGGTTAAAGAGAAGGCCATGCCAGTGCTGCCTTCTCTTCCTTGTTTACCTGCTAGTTGTCGACATAGCAGCGGTGAGCAGGTTTAACTACAATAAGCCATCCCATTCACTTCAATGGGACGGCTTATTCCTATACACTTAAGTTGGCTTCTTGTAATTACACCTGCTCACCGCTGCTGTTGCGATGGTGATGTCACGGCGGGGAGTGGGGGAAACCCACCACCGTGCGGTGTCAAAGGGTAAAGGGGATCAGCTTGGCTAAAATGAGTAATAAGGGAGCAGGCCACCTCCTACCGCATCCCTAATCCTCTCCCTGACTCCTCACTGTATGAGCGGACCCCGATGGTAGGACGACTCATACTCAGGATTCCTAGAAACCCTAAGTCGCCCTGGTAATCCCTCACTTAGGAGCAGGGGAGAGACAACCTGTTCATCCCAGTCATGGAGGAACAGTAGTCTCTATCTGAGGCCAGGCTGCAAGGAGAGGGGAACACATACAGCTATAAGGAGATGGCAGGTAAGTGAAACCAGTAACACACTTACCTGCTACAGACACACTGACTGGAACCCGTGCACAAGTGCTGGTATCCACACCAACATTAAAAGGACACAGCACACACCACAAACCACACAGGAACCCAGGACACCCATAGCTGCAATAAACGTGAGACACCATAAGAACATCTATGACCACAAGGGTGGCCCTCACTGGACAGATGGAATATGAAGACCAGGAGGATAGCTCCAGCATACACCATGGCTGGAGTACCCCCCAGCTTCAGGCATCCAGCAGAGGCTAAATAGCCCAAGCAGCCACACCCACACACACATAAACCCAGTGTTCACCAAACACTAGGAAGGGAGTTAACCCCTCCAACACCAGACAGAGAAAGGAAGCCACTTAAAGGGGAAGTGCACACACAAGCATAGAAAGCTACACGTTGCCGCAGGCAACAGCATGGGTGGCAACCATGTCACGACAATCACCCAGAAGGCCGAGACACTGCCACCGCATGCACAGACAGCAACAAATTGCAACGGGCAACCGCAAGTGTAGCAACAGTGTCACAGTGCACACCATAGGCCGTGACAGGTGAGCAGGTAAACAATGAAGAGAAGGCTGCACTGGCACGGCACACAGCCTTCTCTTCAACCAGCTAATTGGTAGGTGCGAAGGGTGTGGTACCCCACCGTTCTGATATTGATGACCTATCCTTTGTATAGGTTATCAATAAAACTAACTTGGACAACCACTTTAATAAACACTTTATGTCAATGACTCTTCACCGAAGGATTGGACTGGACTACTAGAGTACCAAAGGATCCTTTAGTGAGCCCAGGCTCTGATACCATAATGGGCCACAAAGGTCTAGAAGAATAAATCCACTTGGCTACCTTTGGAGCCAATCGCCTGCCATTAAAGTACAGTATATTTCTTTGATTCCAAACCTATTATTTGATACAGGGGTTGGGCCTCCAGAATAATTTACCCTGGTGGGCCCAAGGAACCCCAGTCCGACACTGCTTTACCATACTATTTTCCAATAGTAGACCTCTCCTGCTCCTCTCCTTTGGCCTTTTGCTTCACTTTTCTTTCCTTTGTATGTTACACCCAGTACCTTTGAATATTTTAACACCAGTTGTTTACATATTTATAAAGTATGTCTCGACTGTAAATCAAGCATTTTAGCTATAATCCCAGAGGCAAGTATGCCATCATTTAACCCTGA
Source organism: Bufo gargarizans (assembly GCF_014858855.1). Classification (NCBI taxonomy): domain Eukaryota; kingdom Metazoa; phylum Chordata; class Amphibia; order Anura; family Bufonidae; genus Bufo; species Bufo gargarizans. The sequence continues at coordinate 12,552,949 of NC_058086.1, forward strand.
CAAATCCAGCGTGCTTACATAAACGTTTCATATGGTTGGTATTAATGCAGATGAAGCTATATGGAGGACTTGTTCCCATAGGATTCATTCTAGAATTTCCTCATAGGTATGCAACTTCACCGTACGTTAGATCCTCATGTCTCTGTTATATACTTATTAAGAGCAGTAGAAATGCAGAACTGGCTGTTATTTCAATGTATACATTTAGCAGGACTGTTAGATGCCACATACTGGCAGAGTCAGACAATAACTAGCCTTTTCTTCTTAACTGTGATGTCCTAGCCCTTTATCTAAATACGGTATGATAGCCGCTAGGGCTAATGGACTTGGTGTTCCCAACATGTCACTTAGCCTCATCTGCCAGCCAGGTTAGGCTAAGTCCACCCAGGACTATGACCCTCTAAGAGGTTGTCCTCTTTAGGGAGCATTTTCCAATATACTCAATTATACTCCTTTTTTTTTCTTTAAAACTGCTGTAAAGATGTGGATGAAGATTGGGAACTTTAGACTTCAGCATATACTGCTTTGAGGGAAATGTGTCACCAATTTTTTTTATGCCAGTTAAAACGCAGATGTGCGGTCCGGAGGTGGCAGCCCTGCGCAGAGTCACGCATATATGCGTCATCTCGCGAGGGCCGGGATTTCCTGTGAACGCGCGCACACAGGCGCGCGCGCTCACAGGAACGGAAGGTAAGCGAGTGGATCTCCAGCCTGCCAGCAGCGATCGCTCGCTGGCAGGCTGGAGATGTGATTTTTTTTAACCCCTAACAGGTATATTAGACGCTGCTTTGATAACAGCGTCTAATATACCTGCTACCTGGTCCTCTGGTGGTCCCTTTTTGTTAGGATCGACCACCAGAGGACACAGGTAGCTGTGTAAAGTAGCACCAAACACCACACTACACTACACCCCCCCTCTGTCACTTATTAACCCTTTATGAACCACTGATCACCCCATATAGACTCCCTAATCACCCCCCTGTCATTGATCACCCCCCTGTAAGGATCCATTCAGACGTCTGTATGATTTTTACGGATCCACGGATACATGGATCGGATCCGCAAAACGCATACGGACGTCTGAATGGAGCCTTACAGGGGGGTGATCAATGACAAGTGGGTGATCACGCATATAGACTTCCTGATCACTTCCCTGTCATTGATCACCCCTCTGTCATTGATCACCCCCCTGTAAGGCTCCATTCAGACATCCGCATGATTTTTACGGATCCACTGATACATGGATCGGATCCGCAAAACACATGCGGACCTCTGAATGGAGCCTTACAGGGGGGTGATCAATGACAAGGGGGTGATCACGCATATAGACTTCCTGATCACTTCCCTGTCATTGATCACCCCTCTGTCATTGATCACCCCCCCCTGTAAGGCTCCATTCAGACGTCCGCATGTGTTTTGCGGATCCGATCCATGCATCCATGGATCCGTAAAAATCATACGGACGTCTGAATGGAGCCTTACAGGGGGGGTGATCAGTGACAGGGGGGTGATCACCCTGATCACCCCCTGTCATTGATAACCCCCCTGTAAGGCTCCATTCAGACGTCCGCATGTGTTTTGCGGATCCGATCCATGTATCCATGGATCCGTAAAAATCATACGGACGTCTGAATGGAGCCTTACAGGGGGGGTGATCAGTGACAGGGGGGTGATCACCCTGATCACCCCCTGTCATTGATAACCCCCCTGTAAGGCTCCATTCAGACGTCCGCATGTGTTTTGCGGATCCGATCCATGTATCCGTAAAAATCATACGGACGTCTGAATGGAGCCTTACAGGGGGGGTGATCAATGACAGGGGGGTGATCACCCATATACACTCCCTGATCACCCCCTGTCATTGATCACCCCCCTGGAAGGCTCCATTCAGACGTCCGCATGTGTTTTGCGGATCCGATCCATGGATCCGTAAAAATCATATGGACGTCTGAATGGAGCCTTACCAGGGGGGTGATCAATGACAGGGGGGTGATCAGGGAGTCTATATGGGTGATCACCCCTCTGTCATTGATCACCCCCCCCCCCCTGTAAGGCTCCATTCAGAATTTTTTTTGGCCCAAGTTAGCGGAAATTTTTTGTTTGTTTTTGTTTTTTCTTACAAAGTCTCATATTCCACTAACTTGTGTCAAAAAATAAAATCTCACATGAACTCGCCATACCCCTCACGGAATCCAAATGCGTAAACATTTTTAGACATTTATATTCCAGACTTCTTCTCATGCTTTAGGGCCCCTAAAAAGCCAGGGCAGTAGAAATACCCCACATGTGACCCCATTTCGGAAAGAAGACACCCCAATATGAGGGGCATATTGAGTCCATGAAAGATTGAAATTTTTGTCCTAAGTTAGCGGAAAACAATTTCCGCTAACTTATGCAAAAAAAAAAATTCTATGAACTTGCCAGGCCCCTCATTGAATACCTTGGGGTGTCTTCTTTCCAAAGTGGGGTCACATGTGGGGTATTTATACTGCCCTGGCTTTTTAGGGGCCCGAAAGTGTGAGAAGAAGTCTGGGATCCAAATGTCTAAAAATGCCCTCCTAAAAGGAATTTGGGCACCTTTGCGCATCTAGGCTGCAAAAAAGTGTCACACATCTGGTATCGCCGTACTCAGGAGAAGTTGGGCAATGTGTTTTGGGGTGTCATTTTACATATACCCATGCTGGGTGAGAGAAATATCTTGGTCAAATGCCAACTTTGTATAAAAAAATGGGAAAAGTTATCTTTTGCCAAGATATTTCTCTCACCCAGCATGGGTATATGTAAAATGACACCCCAAAACACATTCCCCAACTTCTCCTGAGTACGGCGATACCAGATTTGTCACACTTTTTTGCAGCCAAGGTGGGCAAAGGGGCACACATTCCAAAGAGCACCTTTCGGATTTCACAGGCCATTTTTCACAGATTTTGATTGCAAGGTACTTCTTACACATTTGGGCCCCTAAATTGCCAGCGCAGTATAACTACGCCACAAGTGACCCCATTTTGGAAAGAAGACACCCCAAGGTATTCCGTGAGGGGCACGGCGAGTTCCTAGAATTTTTTATTTTTTGTCACAAGTTAGCGGAAAATGATGATTTTTCTTTTTTTTTCTTTTTTCCTTACAAAGTCTCATATTCCACTAACATGCGACAAAAAATAAAAAATTCTAGGAACTCGCCATGCCCCTCACGGAATACCTTGGGGTGTCTTCTTTCCAAAATGGGGTCACTTGTGGGGTAGTTATACTGCCCTGGCAATTTAGGGGCCCAAATGTGTGAGAAGAAATGTGTAAAAAATGGCCTGCGAAATCCGAAAGGTGCACTTTGGAATATGTGCCCCTTTGCCCACCTTGGCTGCAAAAAAGTGTCACACATGTGGTATCGCCGTACTCAGGAGAAGTTGGGGAATGTGTTTTGGGGTGTCATTTTACATATGCCCATGCTGGGTGAGAAAAATATCTTGGTCAAATGCCAACTTTGTATAAAAAAACTAGGGATTAAAGGGATTATCTAGGATTTTACTAATATAAGGGTAGGTCATCAATATTTGATCTGTGTTTGTTTGTCCGACACTCCACCCCCCCCCCCCCCCTGCTGACTTCCAGGATGCTGAATCCCCATCGATGAGGTATCAATGGACTGACTGAAAACAGGCTGGTAATAGTAAGATCCTGGACAACCTCTTTAGGCATGCTCTAAAAACACATCATTTTAGAGGGTAGCTATCATATTCCCTAGTCTGACTCTTCTCCATTTACCTCTCTTCTACTTTATTCCTCATAACTTGATCCCTTCATGCACTCCATGTCTAAACAGGTGAAACTCAAAAAATTTGAATATCGTGCAAAAGTAAATTTATTTCAGTAATGGAAATTAAAAAGAAATCGCATTAATGCAGCTTGAAATGAGAATTTTGTGAAAAGGTTCAATATTCTAGGCTCAAAGTGTCACCCTCTAGTCAGCTAATTACTCCATACCCCCCGAGCAAAGGGGACCTGAGATTGTGACTTTGGGGTTTCATAAGCTGTAAGCCATTATCCAAATTATAACAAAGGCTTGAAATATCTCGCTTTGCATGTAATGAGTCTCATATGTTAGTTTCACCTTTTAAGTTAAATTACTGAAATAAATGAACTTTGCACGATATTCTAATTTTTCGAGTTTCACCTGTATATACACAGATACCGGCTTGTGACTACCTGATGCAGCTCTGTGTCTGCTACCTTGTCTTATAAAAGAAGGCTGGACCATTATACCAAACAAGCACCTTTTCCTTTTGTAAAACCACTCTTTCCTCATAGATTGTAAGCTCTTGGGAGCAGGGCCCTCACTCCTATTGTTTGAATTGTCGGTTTGTTTTCTTACTCTACAATGTCTGATATTGGTTGTACATGTACCCTCTTATATAGAAAGGTCTGTACCATATGTTTAGTGCTATATGAATTAACAATTTTGTTACTTTTATGATTAGCTGTACCCGGCAGGGTCATCGCATTAGCTGGGATCGGCCAAATAAGTTTTTGGTCTATAAAGATTTCTGGTCAAATTAGAAATGTCCATTGCCTGTCTCTTCTTCTATTGAGTTACAGCTCAGTTCCCAGAGCTCAGTGCCATTAATAACATTAAAGCAAGGATCCACTACTTACGCATGTTTCTAAAAGTTTCCTTTTTTAAATAGAATCAGATTGACCTCATTAAAGGGGTTGTTCGCATTTATGTAGAAACTGGAGGATGAGAGTGGTAACAGTGGCAATGAGGGTGGTTATAGTTTTCTTATAGTGGCTAATTTCTTTCCCTAAATGTGTGTGCAGTGATGTGAAAGGTGCCCTTTTTCTTCTCTTCAGGGCACTCCTTGGCTTTAGGGCTCATGCCTGGTGTTTTAAGTGGGGAGCTTTTGGTGTAAATGGGTTTTGAGGTGCAAGTCAAGAGAGCAAGATGATAGGGGTGGGATCTGGATGGTGGAATTAATGACTATGCATTTTTAGTTTAACTAAATACAGTCTTTTTTTACGGAATAGATGATGGGAGTTGCAGCACATATAGCAGCAATAGGCAACGTTCTGAGTTATATGACAGAGTAACCTTTTCCGAACAGCTGTGCATAGGCAGTAGCAATGATGGTGGTAATCCTCCCTGGGTCTCACTCTAGATACACTTTGAAATCTTCCCAAATAATCACAGGCGTGCAATTCCATTCTTATTAACTCTTTCTGAAATTCCAAGGTTGCAGGGTGCAGATCTCAGATGGCCAGTCAGTCTCAAATATATGGTGGGTGTCAGAGGCAAATAACCCTTTCCACTTGCATTAAGGCATGTTGTTATAGACAAGCGATTATCTTACTGTCTCAATCCAAGCGTTGCCTTTTCTTCTCAATCCAAGCGTTGCCTTTTCTTCTCAATCCAAGCATTGCCTTTAAGTGGTTCTCAACCATCCATAAATGTCTGTCCTTTTTCTCTCAGGGGTAGTTTCTCAGTTCAGTTCTTATTTTCAGTGTAAGGGCCCATTCAGATGGCCGTAAGAACGGGGCCACAGCCGTTACGCAAATTTGCGAAACGGGTGCGGACCCATTAATTTCAATGGGGCCGCAAAAGATGTGGACAGCACACCGTGCCCGTAGGCAGCCATTAAGCAAGTGACATTTATCATGTAGACAAAGTTAATACAAGGCACTTACTAATGTATTGTGATTGACCATATTGCCTCCTTTGCTGGCTGGATTAATTTTTCCATCAAATTATACTCTGCTCATTTCCATGGTTATGACCACCCTGCAATCCAGCAGTGGTGCTTGTGCTTGCACACTATAGGAAACAGCACCATGGGAGCTCACATAGGCTGATGCTTTTTCCTATAGTGTGCAAGCACGACCACCGCTGATGAATTGCAGGGTGCTCGTAACCATGGAAATGAGCAGTGTATAATGTGATGGAAAAATGAATCCAGCCAGCAAAGGAATCAATATGGATAATCACAATACATTAGTAAATGCCTTGTATTAACTTCCTCCACATCATAAATGCTATTTGCTGAAGTGACAAAACCCCTTTTAGGATACACAGTGCGTTCAGAAATGAGTACTTAAAGGGCATCTGTCAGCAGATTTGTACAGTCTCTATGAAACTGGCTGACCTATTGCATGTGCGCTTGGCAGCTGAAGGCAAACCATCAGCCAGGTTCCTAGGTACAAATCTGCTGACAGATGCCCTTTAAACAATAAATCATAAATTAACTTTCCTGCATAAGATGAGCTCTTTAATGACTTTAACCTTTTTGCAGTGATCCACTGTGTCACTGCAAACGCTCAGTTGTTTTTTGAAGGATCAAATGTTTGATTTCTTCTTAAAACTGTAAGTTTATGGGGCACAGAGTTTGAATTAACACAAGTTCTCCATGTTCTAAAGTATCTTGCCATCATTGTATGCATTCCCTGTGGCCACCGATCTTTAGTTTGATGAGTGTGGTCTAAGGCTACTTTCACACTTGCGGCAGGACGGATCAGGCAGGCTGGTCTCCCTGTCGGATCTGTCCTTCCGCTGTTTCGCCGTATCGCCGCTCCGTCCCCATTGACTATGGCCACCGATCCCTGTGGCCACCGATCTTTAGTTTGATGAGTGTGGTCTAAGGCTACTTTCACACTTGCGGCAGGACGGATCAGGCAGGCTGGTCTCCCTGTCGGATCTGTCCTTCCGCTGTTTCGCCGTATCGCCGCTCCGTCCCCATTGACTATGGCCACCGATCCCTGTGGCCACCGATCTTTAGTTTGATGAGTGTGGTCTAAGGCTACTTTCACACTTGCGGCAGGACGGATCAGGCAGGCTGGTCTCCCTGTCGGATCTGTCCTTCCGCTGTTTCGCCGTATCGCCGCTCCGTCCCCATTGACTATAATGGGGATGGTGGCGGAGCTCCGGCGCAGCACGGCGGTGCACGGCGAAAGCAGGACTTTTTAGTCTGGCGGCTTTCGCCGTGCACCGCTGTGCTGCGCCGGAGCTCCGCCCGTGTCTCCATTATAGTCAATGGGGACGGAGCGGTGGTCCGGCGATACGGCGAAACAGTGGAAGGACGGATCCGACAGGGAGACCAGCCTGCCGGATCCGTCCTGCCGCAAGTGTGAAAGTAGCCTTATGTGTGTGGCAAATTGTGCCTACAATGTTTTCCAAGCCACAAAACTGTAGGGTGGTGTCCACCAGGTCAAACCACTGAATCACTTTATCTATTCCTAAGGCTATGACCACTCGATCAGGTTTCCTGATGCAGCTTTGGAAGCCAAAACCAGGGGACGTCATATCTGCCCTTGATACTCTCTCTCCTTTAATGATCCATTCCTGATTTTGGCTTCCAAAGCTGCATCAGTAAACCTGATCGAGTGGCCATATCCTTAGGAATAGATAAAGGGATTCAGTGGTTTGACCTGGTGGACACTGGCCTACAGTTTTGTGGCTTGAGTGGCCATCCACTAAATATCCTCCATATTGTAATTTTATGAATTTAGTTTGTGTCTAGTAAATTTTAAATTTTTTGCAACAAAGAACTTTTTTATAGATAGCCCTATGATTTATAGATATTATACATTTTAGTAAGGGTTTATGCTATTTGTTAAAGACAGTAAAACACCTGAGCCGTCCTCCACCACGTCCTGTATCTCTCTGTACATTGAAAGAGAAAGAACTGTCTTCCTTTTGCTCGGCACAATGCTTTCTAAGGCTTCTGTTTACTCAGTCGCCAGCCTCCCTCGCTCGCTTCCCCTGAGCCCTGTCACCTGTCCCTTCCGTAGCCTGTCGCTTGTCTGTTCCTGTCATTCTCCATCTATGTCATGTGACACAGGGCCACAGCTTAGCACAATGCTCCTGTACTGCAGCCATCTGTTCACCCAGCGCATTTTTCTGCCTGTTTTTTTTTTTTTTTTTCCTAGTTATTGTTTTCTAGAGATTAAGGCACAATGTTCATTTACCCAGCAAATTTGTTTCAGTAGCTATTCCATGGAGAGCTGGACATGTGAAGGGGAATGACATGTTGGCACAATGTCGCATGGCTGTTAAAATTCCCTTTTTTATTTCTTTAGCCTTTATGCTGTTATATATTGCTTCAATATGAAAATACAGGAAAAATACCACTGCATGGATTGTCTGGGCAATATTGCTAGATGTCTGATGCAGAGAATAGGATCATTTTCATCTAAAAATCTCTCTTTAGTTGTTAAAAACTACTCTTTTCCACTTATTTTATATCTTTGCTACCCTTGATGGCTAATGACTTCTATAATAGCCCCCACAGGGGCTGTCACGCGGCTCTGCCAAGTTCCTGAATGGAGAATTTACCTATCTATGCAACGATATTGGCAGAGGTAATATATCGTTGCATAAGTAGGCACATTTGCCATTTGGGGGGTGTATTTGATAATACCTGGGGGGTGTATAACGACCATTAGCAAACTGATGCAGAAGTAGATATAAATAGTATATGAGTGTCTCCTAAAAATGATCTTCTTGTTTTCTTGTGAATCTTATAGGGGTTCTCTGGGCTACAGATATTGATGATCTATCTTCAGAATAGGCTATCAATATCAGATTGGTGGTTGTCCAACACCTGGCACTCCCATGACCAGCTGTTTTGGGCTGCCACGGCACTAATAGCTAACTGTGTATGGTGCACAAGCGGAAGGTTCCAGCCACTGTGTAGTTTCCAGCACCTTCCTACAGCAGCTTAGCTCCCATTAACTTGACTGGGAGATGATCTGCAGTACCCCGGCATGGCCACTACACAATGCATGGAGCTGTCTGCCTCCACCTCTGCACACTGAATAGTGCCCGATGCACACAGCTGATCGGTGGTGGTGTCGGGTGCTGGAACCCCACCAAGTGATATTGATGACCTATCTAAGGTCAAAATCTAGGTAGGATATATGTCCTCTAATAACACTAATAGTGATTGATACGGACTTTGTTCTTTCCATAAGGGCATACATATAGTTTGCTGTAGGTATTAATTCTGAGATAAGGCATCCAGATGGTGACTCCTTCACTGCTGAATTTATTATGAGGCTTAAATGAGCTGTGGTCAAGAGGTGTTGAGCACTGGTCTGTCACTCATGAGATGAATGAGGAGCTAGTCCACATTGATTTCTGCTGTGTTCTTTTCTCTGTAAAGCACACTTATGTCAACAAGACTGGGAATTCTTCTAAAACCATTTGAGGAATGTCTGGTTAAGGGATGAATGATTTGTACGTGGATTACAGATTTTGTTACCAACATCAGCCGCGTAGTTAATACCCAGTGACCACTCTTCTGTTATAAATGGCAGTTTGAGAAATGTTATAAGACTGCAAAGGGGCAAAAAAGCAATAAAGAAAGAGTAGGTAATGTAATGTATCATGAATAATCAAATTCACTCACTCTCACTGTCATTCACTCTCCTCTCAAGAGGAGATACGGTAGGTGGAACAAACCCAACTTAGCCCTTTCCAGGTAGGGCACACATGAGATACTAATAAGATCAAGAAAGGGCCTACGCTGGACTTATTCCACCTACTGTAACTCCTTGTCAAGTGGGTGGATTTGATTATTGAGACTAATCACTTTACTAACCACATGAATTGAGGCCTCGCTCTATATTGCTTTTCTGACCTTTGTGTGACTGCCAGGTTCCATGTACTGATTGCACTAGTCTACATAGGAATGCATGGATGGTATTTGACAAGTATACCTTGGATTCAGTAGTGTGAGGGGTTTTGGCCCCCTTGCACCTTGAGACACAATGCACACCTATTCAACCAGTAGAGTGTCTATCATCTTGCCATGTCTAGCACTTTTTTTAAAGACTGTATGGTGTTATGATAAAGCCCTGTCTGACCTTCCAGGAATTGTGGCTGGCTATATCGCTGTGTCTACGTGAGCTATGTATCACCTAGGACAAAGATTCAATTTGCTGCCAGTCGTGTATCTAAATACACTGTGCAAACTAAAAGTGCACTTACTGTATAGCCTTCATAATGTGAACTGAGTAGGGCATATCCTACACATAATGTAAGCTTTGACAGGCTGCATAGACCTCTACCAGATTTATCACAGTGGTTCAGGCTGGATCATGCATTTAGTGCAAAAAAAAAACTAAAACTTTTCTTTGACTCTATACCAACAAGCATTGAGCAGTCCATTAGGTCCCGAATTTCAGTATAAATTCCATTCACCGCAAAGCAAAATTTCCTCGTGCTTCGTGGTAGTAAATCGATTTACCATTAATTTGTTTAAAAAAACAAAAAAATATATACTTACTTGATCCATTTGCTCAAGATGGGCCGGCCGCTGCCATCTTACTTGAAGATCTCCTGTGCACGGTGACGTATGACATCACTACGCCGACCGACTGCACGAGCAAATGGATCAGGTAAGTATGTTTTTAAAAAAAAAATATTTTAAATTTTACACTCAGTTTTTTTTTCAGATGCCGCGATTATGTATGAACGCGGCACCTGAGGGGTACAATGACAGGGGGCTGCGCAATCACCGTTCCCTGTCATTGCACCGACTACTTACAAAGAAGTTCTGTTCATGAAAAAGTAATCACAAAGCTAATTTTTTTGTAAAATTCGGCGAAGCAGCTGAATCGAACTTTTCAATAATTTGAGTCATCACTAATACCAACCATTGGTTGGCTTACTCTGAGATGCTGAGACAGAATTGTTGCACAAGTTAGGTGCTAAATGTTGTATATTAGTTGAACACTTTTTTTGGTAAGCCACAACCCTTGACAAGCTAGGAAGAAGATTTCTCAAGTATTTGATGTTCCAAAAAATTGTTTTAAATTGCACCAATTTGCTCTAAATTCTGATGCCGTTTATGACAGCCTAATATATTTGTCTGGTGCCAGTTATATTGGTTTTTACATTGTATCTAGCATTCTTTTCCACCTGGTGGCTTGAATTTGTGCCACACTTCTTTAAAGATGAAAATCACATTTATTAGTCCGTATGATAATTTCACATTATTCTCAGCACGAATCAAAACAAATCCAGATTCTCTCAAGACACGTTTTGGTCAGTTGCAGACGTTTATCAAGCTAAATCTGGAATGGGCAGGAGCAAGGTGAAGAGCAGCGGTGCCGCCGCACACATGCGGAGAAAAAGCATGAAGACCTGCTTCTTAGCCTGTGTGTGGCAGCCCTGCCACTCTTCACCTTGCTCATTCCAGATGTGGCTTGATAAAGGTCTGCAATCAACCAAAATGTCGCTTGAAAAAATCTGGATTCGTTTTGATTAATGCTGAGCATAATGTGGAATTGTCAGACGGACTAATAATTGTGACCTGATCCTTAAAGAAGCATGCAGCAAATATATTGCACCAGGATTTAGACTGAAGAGTCCTTTGCGGGCACCTTCACACAAGGTATGCGGTACCAGTGCTATTTGGACAATTATATTCAGATTTACGTAGCAAGACCTTACACTAATTTCTTGTTTGCTCCCCTTAGTATTATAGCTGAGATTCCTGTTTCTCCGTCAACTACTCCAACCTAACTGGCCATGTTACCTGGCTCCGATTCTGCTTGAGTTTGAGTAACAGTAATATATGTACAAAAAATGGATGTGTATTTCTTATGTAATTATACTGTATGAACAGGACACCGCTACTTAAAGGCAACCTGTCATCAAGATTATGCTGTCCTGAGGAAGCATAAATTAGTGACAGACAATATGAAGTGGTTGCTGAGAACCTGCTAAACAATCATCACAGTGCAGGCTGGAAAAGAGTCATGTCCTGCCTGAGAAGAGTCATGGGTATTCATGAGCTCTTGCTCTCCCTGCCCACCCGCTGATGATTGGTAGTTTTCTCCTAGGGAGAAAATCAAAGAGAAAGCTGCCAATCATCATCCTGTGTTATGTTGGTTTTCCCCGGGTACTGTAATTGCTTCTTAGACTCCCAAATCATGGTTGTGTTCCACAATATTGTCCTTAGAATAAATTGTGAATAACTGAACTGTTCAGAATCCGATGTCAATACCATTTCTGTACAGCACCTCTGCGGGTTATGTTGGTGTACAGAACTTGGTGAATTGCGTTATGGATTCCGTTACCACGGACCATAACGCAATTCTATGACGGCATGCATAACGGAATGCCTGCATAATGGAAACGGAACTGATCCGTTTTGCAGCCCATAGACTTCTATTATGACGGAATGAATAACGGAATGCCTCTAAAGACATTCCATTATGCGTTCCGTCATAGACTTGTGTTATGGTCCGTGGTAACGGAATCCATAATGCAATTCACCTTTTACCAGTAAACGAAGCCTGAACAAATTTTTATAACCTGAAATTTGCTCATCTCTAATACTAAATAATAATTAATACTGTAACTGTATATAATAAAATATAAAAATGTACATGTTTTATAGGAATGACATGCCATGGAGGCTTAGTCACCTGCTGACATTTTTTGAGTTTTTAAAGTGTTGCTCAAGAGGCGTTACAGTCAATCAGTAGGTGGTATTAGGTGGTATTACATTAGCATTGTGGTTATATATAGGGGACATTTTTAGTACTGAAACACCAATGAGATATTTATGTTAACATTGTTGTTCTTAATGCTTAAAAAAAAATCATGTTAAAGGGTTTCTGTCACCAGAATTAACCCTATTAAACTAGCTGACATTAGGGATTTGGTAATGTCAGCATACCCTAACTAGTCTATTCCTACTTTTATCTATGCCCCCGTTACTCCAGAAATATAATATTATAATATGCTAATTAGCCTCTAGGGGCAGGGGGGGCGTTGCCCCTGCTCCTAAAAGCTCCGTTCTCCCACCTCTGGCCACACCCTGCTGCACTAGATTTACAGGGCCAGGCAGCGTTCGTCTCCTACTACTGGCCCTGTCTGCCGTGTAAATCTCGCGCCTGCGCATCACATTCAGTATTCGGCGCAGGCACAGTGAGTCCTCACTGCGCCTGCAACGAATACTGAACGGCGAGAGATTTCCCTAGTGCACAGGGCTGGCAGTTGGATGTGAAGGCTGCCTGGCCCTGTCAATCTAGTGTAGCAGGGTGTGGCCAGAGGTGGGAGAACGGAGCCTCTAGGAGCAGGGGCAATGCCCCCCCCTGCACTTAGAGACTAATTATCCTATTATAAAAGTTACATTTCTGGAGTAACGGGGGCATAGATATAAGTAGGAATAGGCAAGTTAGGGTCTGCTGACATTAGCACATCGCTAATGTCAGCTAGTTTAATAGGGTTAATTCTGGGGACAGAAACCCTTGAAGGAACTCTGATTTAATAGAAGGGAGAAGATGTCTCCCATACTCATCAAGAGAGGCTATCTGTATGAAGTCATAGGCAGTGGATGTCATAAAATTAGGACAGTGTGTTACGAAACCTCTTTGTCAACCAACCAGTTTGACTATTGGCTAGACCTAAGGGTGCTATCCTGGCAATCCCTTGGTATTAACCCTTTAACTCCAATACAGAGGAGCCACCAGGCCTTTACCTCTTGGACTTGATGTTGTTGGCTGCTGACCCACCAGTAGGGTTGGAAGTTCGGGTTTGACGGGTTTGGCCGAAATTCAGGACCCGAACTTTACCCCCAACCCCATTTAAGTCAATGGGGACCAGAACCTCACTTTATTATTTTCCGTTATAACATGGTTATAACAGAAAATAATAGCATTCTTAAAACAGAATGCTAAATAAAATGTCTATTGAGGAGTTAAAAATAAAAAAAACCTCACCTCATCTACTTGATTAGTGCAGCCGCTATCTTCTTTCCTTCAGGACCTGCCAAAATGACCTGCGGTGACTGTCATACCATGTATAATGGAAAATAATAAAATCACCCGAATACTGAACCCGAGCTTCAGTGAAAAAGTCCTGGTTTGGGTCCAGGTACCTGAACTCGCAAAGTTCGGTGCGAACCCGAACTTTGCAGTTCGGGCTCGCTCAACTCTACCCACCAGGGACCAAGACACTAGTCTGTGGCACCGAGGGATCAGGCAATACATGTGGTCAATAACAGGATGAGGTAAGGGTGGGCAGAGTTCATGGCAATCCATGGAACAATCCAAAGGTCATAACAGGCAGCACAGGATTAGTATGATGAATGGGCACAAGTCAGATCAAAGAGCAGACAGTCAGGACCCAGGCAGAGGTCATAACACAGGCAGACAAATGGAGTATAACTCTTTAGAAACTCTGCAAGCCAGAGACCTAACAATTGCACACACAAGGAAGTGAGGTCAGCAGCACAGCTATATAGGAACAGCTGATTAGCAATTGGACACAGCCATGCAGCAGCTCACAGAGCAGGTGAAGATTACCTCTATCAAAGCTGAAAACAGAGGTACCATGAAGGCATACCCTAATTCACACACACAGGAATCTGGCACTTGTGCACACACGAAGCAATGAAACAACTTGTTAATATTTATTTGACAAAGGAAGTTGCATGTTCAGACGAGTAAACTTGGAAGGATTCTATGTAGGGCAGGTAAGTTCTAAGGTGAAATTATAAATAAAAAAACCATAATTAGAAATGGCCAAAGAATATAGTAATACTAAGATAATAGAAGTTATAAAAATGCTCTTTCCAAGCATATTGAAAACAGGAGGAAGCACATGCTCAACAAACTCAACTTAATGGAATTGATTCCATCATCCAAATACAAGACACTGAAATGAATAATAATAATCTTTAATGACATAGCGGCAATATATTCTGTAGTGCTTTGCCAAGAAGTAAAATGAAATGTAAAAGAAGAAACACAAAGACAAAAGAAGTTTTCAATCTAAAATGAATTGGAGAAATGACACAATAGGCACATACTGTAGTGCTAAATGTATCCACAAACAAGCTCCATGTTACAAAAGGAATATAAATAAAGTTACATTAACCAGTCAATTAGAGAGTATTTGACCCAAGAAGTATATAAAGTGCGCGCCATGTTACTAGGAGGTATGTGCACTGTGCTCATGCTGTGATTTTAATAGGTGTAGCGCCATGTGTGATTGCAACCTTGTAATCAACAATAATGTAATTATTTGGTTCTATTTCATTGAGAAACACTACAATAAACAATACCATAGGTTGAATATTTTCATTTTATATATTACTGAAAAGGGTAGATCGGAAAACCGATCTCTTTCTTGCTGCTAGTAGAAATTATGCTAATGGAGGGTCCTGTTCAGACAGCAGTCCCACACTTTTTTAGCCAATGATATCAGCTAGGCAACCTTACTTTTCATTTTATTGGACTGGGAATTCTCAAAAATAGTTTCTACTGGCAGCAGATAAACACCTTAGGGCTTTGATCTCCAATTAAAGGGGTGTCCATGCGGTAGGGATATATTGTTGATCCACAATCATATAGCAGTCATAGAACCCCTGCATGTGAGTGGGTTATGCTGATAGGGAAAGAAAGGGGATTGCAGAATCATGGTTTCTGAGCTGCAGATCACTGTTTAGACTACGCTATCTGCTGCCCAGAAACTATGATTGGTGGTACCTGCATGAACGACAAGATCCCCCGATGAATGAGCATTTCGCTCATTCATTGGGTGATTAGCAGGCACATTTGCACGGGCAGATGTCGGGAAAGACCGTACGCAGGAACAGTCATTCCCGATAATCTGGATGGTTATTGGCTCATGTAAATGCAGCTTAAAGTCCAGGAGTAGCCGAAGCAGAGGATAGGAGTGGTAGTGGCTCTGACTGTTAAAGTCAATAACAGTGTGTTTCCTCACATTGCTGCTCCCTAGGGCAATGGAGTGAAAGAAGGGTTCACCCTTTCTTCTCATGGAGCACACCCTGATGTTGGGGATCCTGCCTGATGGTAGTCAGGGTTGCCGTAATGTTGATTGTTTGTATGGGTGCAAGGCAGGGCGTATAAAGTACAATAGCTGGCATATGGTGCAAGAGTCAGTAACCAGGCCAGATGTAGCAGAATAAACATCTTTCTTTACTGAAGCAGAAAATAGGAGTTGTAGTACATCCAACAATAGCAATACGCAGTTCCAACTGTGCATAGTGCAATACCTCCATTATAATAATCTAGGGATTTAGGTAAGTCTGGGAGATACGGCCCACTTCCCTCTCTATCTGTCTCAAGTTTCTTACCAAATTTATGGCAGGCAATCATACTCTTGCAATGGTGGCTGTAATGTCCACTGAGGGATACAGGGTTTTTGAGATATGACTGGCCAGGTTATGTTCAGGTGTGAAGGGTGTTTTAACATTGTCCTTCACTGCAGTAAAGTCTTAACAACTTTAAATAGCAGGTTACCTTACTGAATCTAATGCTCGAACATATTTGAGGTTCTCTAGTTCTCTAATTTGTCTTTCTTCTCTTCTTCGGTATATCCTGCAGAGATCGGTTAGTCTCTGTAGCTTTTTGGTCTAAAAATAGGGAGCGCAAGGCACAGCTTCCTCTCTTCCAAGCTCTCCTTATCACTGACTAGAGCTAGGGATGGAGCCAGTCTACACCTAACCTCTGACATGTGCTGAGCCAGGGTCGTTAACCCCAACTGTGCCATCTATCTATACACATACATGGTTATACTGAGTGCAATACATAGCATGACATTACATTACATAACATAAATAAATGAACAGTTTACAGATACCCCCACAGTCATCTTTTTTAACAATCATAGGAGGGGTGTTGTTATCATCTATTGCATAAATAGGTTATCAGTGTTAGTAGCTAGTATAACCCCTTAAGTAAGAGCAATGTACTTACACCATTAAAGAAGATACTTATAACATTGCTTAGAAGATCTTACAAGGTTTAATGGTGGCAGGTTCTCCTTACATTGCAGGATTCTTGGCATTTCATATTAAAAATATTTTTATGTTATTGTAAGCTAATAATTGGTAGCTTTGTTATGCTATCAGGCTATAAGTTTTGTATTGCAAACTTAAATATATGATTGAAATTTTGTGGTGACAGGTATTCACTAGAACTGACAAATATGCTTTAATTTCATAGCAATGAGTCATATATAGCTTGTGTAGAAAGTGTCATACTCCTCAGCATTGCAGCAAGAAAATAAGAAACAAAACTACAATGAAACTTCAGCCTGCTTAGTTGCATGGAGTTAGCTGGAGAGAACACAGGAGAGAGAGGCTCCCTGCTGTGGGGATAGATGCTGCATGGCTCATTAAGTGCTATAGAGATAGACATGTCATTTAAATGAGTTCAGCAAATTAACGCCTTTTCTTCTTAACGCTGATATAGTTGAGGATTTAACAGATTATCTTTAGTGTTGATCGAGCACCCAAGTATAATGGAAGTCAATGGGAGAACCCGAGCATTAAACCAGGCACCCCCTGCTCTGAAGAGGGGATGGTGCCTGGTTCATAGGAAAAGGTCAGAAATTGATGGAAACACCGCCAAATTGGTTCTAGAAGAGCATGGGGAGGATGTCTGAATGCACACTCTTGAAAAATTATGATTGATGGCCTGCTGGTGACCCTCTAAACCATTTAGAGCAAGGACCTGCTGATCTGACCATCTAAAACATTAGGGGCTTGGGCTTGCTGCTGAGCTGACCCTCTAAAACATTATGAATGAGGGTCTGCTGCTGAGCTTACTATCGAAAAAATTATGGTTGAGGGCCTGCTGCTGAGCTGACCCTTTAAAACATTATATGTGTGGGCCTGCAGGTGAGCTGACCCTGTAAAATATTGTAGGTGCGGGCCTGCAGGTGAGCTGACCCTATAAAAGATTGTAGGTGAGGGCCTGCAGGTGAGCTGACCCAATAAAATATTGTAGGTGAAGGCCTGCTGGTGAGCTGACCCTATAAAAGATTTTAGGTTTGGGCCTTCAGGTGAGCTGACCCTGTAAAAAATTATATGCGAGGGTCTGCTGGTGAACTGACCCTGTAAAACATTATATGCGAGGGCCTGCTGGTGAGCTGACCCTCTAAAAGGTTGTAGGTGAGGGCCTGCAGATGAGATGACCCTCTAATACATTATATGCGAGGGCTTTCAGGTGAGCTGACCCTGTAAAAGATTGTAGGTGAAGGCCTGCTGGTGAGCTGACTCTGTAAAAAATTATATGCGAGGGCCTGCTGGTGAGCTGACCCTCTAAAAAATTATATGCGAGGGCTTGTTGGTGAGCTGACCCTGTAAAACATTATATGCGAGGGCCTGCTGGTGAGCTGACCCTGTAAAAGATTGTAGGTGAGGGCCTGCTGGTGAGATGACCCTCTAAAAGGTTGTATGTAAGGGTCTGCAGGTGAGCTGACCCTCTAATACATTATATGCCAGGGCCTTCAGGGGAGCTGACCCTGTAAAAGATTCTCGAAGTGGTGACATTCGCGATTAAAATGTGTAATTTGAATATTCGCGCTCAACACTAGACCAGACCAGAACTAGGGAAATTACGGTAGTTAATATAAGTATTTTTTGGGCTAAAACTTGCTTAGTTTATGGATATATTGCAGACCATCAAATTTAAAGGGAACCTGTCACCGGGATTTTGTGTATAGAGCTGAGGACATGGGTTGCTAGATGGCCGCTAGCACATCCGCAATATCCAGTCCCCATAGCTCTGTGTGCTTTTATTGTGTCAAAAAAACGATTTAATACATATGCAAATTAGACTGAGATGAGTCCTGTATGTGAGAAGAGTCAGGGACAGGACTCCTCTCAGGTTAATTTGCATATGTATCATCGTTTTTTTTTACACAATAAAAGCGCAGAGAGCTATGGGGACTGGGTATTGCGGATGTGCTAGCGGCCATCTAGCAACCCATGTCCTCAGCTCTATACCCAAAATCCCGGTGACAGGTTCCCTTTAAAGTCCTTATTGTTTTTTTGTTTTTTTTACATAACTCGGATGACCCCTTTAAAGCACCCTGTAGAAGAGGGGTATGCAGGTATCTGTAAATATAGGCAATGTGTGCTTGTGAGAGGGGAGAGGAATCATGTGAACTTTAGTTCTTCAGAATACAATCTCACTAGCAGCATGCCCTGGCAGTAATCAAACAATGGTGCAGTGCATAGCAGGGCAAAGTAATGAAAATGATAAAGAGCTACGTGTGAGCTATGGTCGTATGGTGATATGGTATTGTGAGAATTCATACACATATAGGCATTTTTCTATGTTTTTATAAGCTCTGAAATTTGGATGAATTTCACTTGAAGCTGATTTGTTGCCGAAATGTATATGATTGTTCCCATTCATCTAAATGGTTCTTGAAGAAACAAATATACCAGAAAATATAACCCCATTGAGATGAATGGACCTGATTTCACCAAATCTGCTGCTGCATAAAAAATATAACCCCATTGAGATGAATGGACCTGATTTCACCAAATCTGCTGCTGCATGTGAACATATGCTGCTGTATAAAAAATTGACTCTGCTGTATTCACATCCAACAGGCATTATATGGAGGAAGAGTTCTATATTGTCATCACATTACTAAACGGAAAGATTAAAATAAGGTTAGGAATTTTACCAAGACAGTAAAGAGTACAGAGAAGAGGGATATTTATGTGTAATCAGTACATGCGGGTCCTTGACCTGAAGATATGAGGACAAAAACCTCCACTAATACATTAGAGGTCATATAAAAGCTATAAATGTTACTGCTTCATACAAAACATTTATAACAGGGCAGTAATAACTGGAGATGTCTTGACATATTTTTGTCGTTCTCTTCACTCTGGATTATTCCTGCACAGCACAAATAATTCTGCTCTGCCCCTTCTCTAGGGAGAATATGCAGCTTCTCCAAACTGAAGTTTGGGATTACAGTTGTCAGTCTGTGAATCTGACGATATATTACAACGAATAACAGGAGATATGTCCATTCTTCTAGCAGTGCCTGTCACATCACTGACACAGAGTGCTCTCTCTGGTATAACACATCTGTTTTATATTATTTTTTTGCACTTTCCTATAGTTTTGTATTTTATGCCTCTTCCACAAATAACATCTATAAATGGTAAATTTGCAGATGTCATACCACAAAGAAACTTTTATGAACTTCATTCTAAACCTAAATTCCACAAACACATCATGTGAAAGGAAAATGACAAGGGGTTTATTTATTCAGTTTCTTTTCATTTTTGGATATTGGATTTCAGAAGAAAAATTTGTACAACGTAAGACAGCTATGTAGGTCTGTACAGTGACTCATTTATTGGAAACCAAGATACAGGGAAGAAAATTCAGGAGCAATTGGTTGCAAAAAGAAAAGACAAATATTATTTCATGTTGACTGAGAACTTGGGTATATTGTTGTATTTAGCTGATCACCATCTACACCTACTTTTGAAATGTATGGAGATTTCTTACTAAGATGGAGTGGAGAGGCTGGACAGTGGGATGTATGGATCCCATTAAGCCTTCTTCTTCTTGTACCAACAATATTGTGAAGCTGTGGACATTATGGATTTATGGACTGGGACATTATTGACTTCTTGCATGATCACTTAAGGTGGGTGCAATCCCCCCAAGGTTCTATGTAGGTCTCACAGTTTAAATTTTACAAAAAAAGAGTCAGCACTTCAAATAGGGTGAAGGGTGGTGGACCCCAATGTTTCAGCACAACACAACAAAGCCTTTCTCAGAGAAAGGCCTTATTGTGTTGATACTCGGTAGCTCAGTGATAGGGATGAGCGAACTCGAACTGTATAGTTCGGGTTCGTACCGAATTTTGGGGTGTCCGTGACACGGACCCGAACCCGGACATTTTCGTAAAAGTCCGGGTTCGGTGTTCGTCGCTTTCTTGGCGCTTTTGTGACGCTTTCTTGGCGCTTTTTGAAAGGCTGCAAAGCAGCCAATCAACAAGCGTCATACTACTTGCCCCAAGAGGCCATCACAGCCATGCCTACTATTGGCATGGCTGTGATTGGCCAGAGCACCATGTGACCCAGCCTCTATTTAAGCTGGAGTCACATAGCGCCGCCCGTCACTCTGCTCTGATTAGCGTAGGGAGAGGTTGCGGCTGCGACAGTAGGGCGAGATTAGGCAGATTAACTCCTCCAAAAGACTTGATTATTGATCGATCTGCAGCTGTGGGTCATTGAGCTGCTGATACTCAATTGCTCACTGTTTTTAGGCTGCCCAGACCGTTTGTCAGTCACTTTTTTCTGGGGTGATCGGCGGCCATTTTGTGTCTTGTGGTGCGCCAGCACAAGCTGCGACCAAGTGCATTTAACCCTCAATGGTGTGGTTGTTTTTTGGCTAAAGCCTACATCAGGGTGAAGCTGTCACACCAAGTGCATTTAACCAGCAATAGTCTGTTTATTTTTTGGCCATATACTACATCAGGGGCAAGCTGCGCCTGTCACCAAGTGCATTTAACCCTCAATGGTGTGGTTGTTTTTTGGCTAAAGCCTACATCAGGGTGAAGCTGTCACACCAAGTGCATTTAACCGGCAATAGTCTGTTTATTTTTTGGCCATATACTACATCAGGGGCAAGCTGCGCCTGTCACCAAGTGCATTTAACCCTCAATGGTGTGGTTGTTTTTTGGCTAAAGCCTACATCAGGGTGAAGCTGTCACACCAAGTGCATTTAACCAGCAATGGTCTGTTTATTTTTGGCCATATACTACATCAGGGGCAAGCTGCGCCCGTCACCAAGTGCATTTAACCCTCAGTAGTGCGGTTGGTCAAGCTGTCACACCAAGTGCATTTAACCAGCAATAGTGTGGTTATTTTTTGGCCATATCCCAGTCTAATTCTGTCAGTAAATCTATATCTGTCACCCAGCGCCTAAATACTAGGCCTCAAATTTATATCCCGCTAAATCTGTTGTTACTGGTGTACTGTTCTGGCTGGGCAAGTTATTTAGTGTCCGTCAAAGCACATTTTTTGTTCTGGGTTGAAATACAATTCCCAATTTAGCAATTTCCTAATTTAGTGGTTTCTGCTGTATCAGGCCTACTTTAAATACATCCCTAAAAGGGTATATAATATTCAAGGTGCACATAGGGTCATTCAGAATAACTTCACACACACGCTACTGTGCATTTCCAAGTCTAATTCCGTCAGTAGATCTATACCTGTCACCCAGCGCCTAAATACTAGGCCTCAAATTTATATTCTGCTAAATCTGTCGTTACTGGTGTACTGTTCTGGCTGGGCAAGTTATTTAGTGTCCGTCAAAGCACATTTTTTGTTCTGGGTTGAAATACAATTCCCAATTTAGCAATTTCCTAATTTAGTGGTTTCTGCTGTATCAGGCCTACTTTAAATACATCCCTAAAAGGGTATATAATATTCAAGGTGCACATAGGGTCATTCAGAATAACTTCACACACACGCTACTGTCCTAGACCCCACATGGAATGAAGGTCGTGCCACTGACTTTCACAGTTCGGAGGAAGAGGCAGTGGTGAGACCGAGCCAACAGCATAGCAAAAGAGGGAGCAGTGGGCAAAAGCAGAACACCCGCCGCCAAGAGACTCCGCCTGCTACTGACCGCCGCCATCTGGGACCGAGCACCCCAAAGGCATCTTCAAGGAGTTCCCTGGCATGGCACTTCTTCAAACAATGTGCTGACGACAAGACCCGAGTGGTTTGCACGCTGTGCCATCAGAGCCTGAAGCGAGGCATTAACGTTCTGAACCTTAGCACAACCTGCATGACCAGGCACCTGCATGCAAAGCATGAACTGCAGTGGAGTAAACACCTTAAAACCAAGGAAGTCACTCAGGCTCCCCCTGCTACCTCTTCTGCTGCTGCCGCCTCGGCCTCTTCTGCTGCTGCCGCCTCGGCCTCTTCCTCCGCCTCTGGAGGAACGTTGGCACCTGCAGCCCAGCAAACAGGGGATGTACCACCAACACCACCACCACCTCCGTCACCAAGCATCTCAACCATGTGACACGGCAGCGTTCAGCTCTCCATCTCACAAACATTTGAGAGAAAGCGTAAATTCCCACCTAGCCACCCTCGATCCCTGGCCCTGAATGCCAGCATTTCTAAACTACTGGCCTATGAAATGCTGTTATTTAGGCTGTTGGACACAGACAGCTTCAAACAGCTCATGTCGCTTGCTGTCCCACAGTATGTTGTTCCCAGCCGCCACTACTTCTCCAAGAGAGCCGTGCCTTCCCTGCACAACCAAGTATCCGATAAAATCAAGTGTGCACTGCGCAACGCCATCTGTAGCAAGGTCCACCTAACCACAGATACGTGGACCAGTAAGCACGGCCAGGGACGCTATATCTCCCTAACTGCACACTGGGTAAATGTAGTGGCAGCTGGGCCCCAGGCGGAGAGCTGTTTGGCGCACGTCCTTCCGCCGCCAAGGATCGCAGGTCAACATTCTTTGCCTCCTGTTGCCACCTCCTCCTTCTCGGCTTCCTCCTCCTCTTCTTCCACCTGCTCATCCAGTCAGCCACACACCTTCACCACCAACTTCAGCACAGCCCGGGGTAAACGTCAGCAGGCCATTCTGAAACTCATATGTTTGGGGGACAGGCCCCACACCGCACAGGAGTTGTGGCGGGGAACAGAACAACAGACCGACGAGTGGTTGCTGCCGGTGAGCCTCAAGCCCGGCCTGGTGGTGTGCGATAATGGGTGAAATCTCGTTGCAGCTCTGGGACTAGTCGGTTTGACGCACATCCCTTGCCTGGTGCATGTGCTGAATTTGGTGGTGCAGAAGTTCATTCAAAACTACCCCGACATGTCAGAGCTGCTGCATAAAGTGCGGGCCGTCTGTTCGCGCTTCCGGCGTTCACATCCTGCCGCTGCTTGCCTGTCTGCGCTACAGCGTAACTTCGGCCTTCCCGCTCACCGCCTCATATGCGACGTGCCCACCAGGTGGAACTCCACCTTGCACATGCTGGACAGACTGTGCGAGCAGCAGCAGGCCATAGTGGAGTTTCAGCTGCAGCACGCACGGGTCAGTCGCACTGCGGAACAGCACCACTTCACCACCAATGACTGGGCCTCCATGCGAGACCTGTGTGCCCTGTTGCGCTGTTTCGAGTACTCCACCAACATGGCCAGTGGCGATGACGCCGTTATCAGCGTTACAATACCACTTCTATGTCTCCTTGAGAAAACACTTAGGGCGATGATGGAAGAGGAGGTGGCCAAGGAGGAGGAGGAGGAGGAGGAGGAAGAGGGGTCATTTTTAGCACTTTCAGGCCAGTCTCTTCGAAGTGACTCAGAGGGAGGTTTTTTGCAACAGCAGAGGCCAGGTACAAATGTGGCCAGCCAGGGCCCACTACTGGAGGACGAGGAGGACGAGGATGAGGAGGAGGTGGAGGAGGATGAGGATGAAGCATGGTCACAGCGGGGTGGCACCCAACGCAGCTCGGGCCCATCACTGGTGCGTGGCTGGGGGGAAAGGCAGGACGATGACGATACGCCTCTCACAGAGGACAGCTTGTCCTTACCCCTGGGCAGCCTGGCACACATGAGCGACTACATGCTGCAGTGCCTGCGCAACGACAGCAGAGTTGCCCACATTTTAACGTGTGCGGACTACTGGGTTGCCACCCTGCTGGATCCACGCTACAAAGACAATGTGCCCACCTTACTTCCTGCACTGGAGCGTGATAGGAAGATGCGCGAGTACAAGCGCACGTTGGTAGACGCGCTACTTAGAGCATTCCCAAATGTCACAGGGGAACAAGTGGAAGCCCAAGGCCAAGGCAGAGGAGGAGCAAGAGGTCGCCAAGGCAGCTGTGTCATGGCCAGCTCCTCTGAGGGGAGGGTTAGCATGGCAGAGATGTGGAAAAGTTTTGTCAACACGCCAGAGCTAACTGCACCACCACCTGATACGCAACGTGTTAGCAGGAGGCAACATTTCACTAACATGGTGGAACAGTACGTGTGCACACCCCTCCACGTACTGACTGATGGTTCGGCCCCATTCAACTTCTGGGTCTCTAAATTGTCCACGTGGCCAGAGCTAGCCTTTTATGCCTTGGAGGTGCTGGCCTGCCCGGCGGCCAGCGTTTTGTCTGAACGTGTATTCAGCACGGCAGGGGGCGTCATTACAGACAAACGCAGCCGCCTGACTACAGCCAATGTGGACAAGCTGACGTACATAAAAATGAACCAGGCATGGATCCCAGAGGATCTGTCCGTCCCTTGTCCAGATTAGACATTAACTACCTCCCCTTAACCATATATTATTGTACTCCAGGGCACTTCCTCATTCAATCCTATTTTTATTTTCATTTTACCATTATATTGCGAGGCTACCCAAAGTTGAATGAACCTCTCCTCTGTCTGGGTGCCAGGACCTAAATATATGCCAATGGACTGTTGCAATGTTGGGTGACGTGAAGCCTGATTCTCTGCTATGACATGCAGACTAATTCTCTGCTGACATGAAGCCAGATCCTCTGTTACGGGACCTCTCTCCTCTGCCTGGGTGCTGGGCCTAAATTTATGAAAATGGACTGTTGCATTGGTGGCTGACGTGAAGCCTGATTCTCTGCTATGATATGAAGACTGATTCTCTGCTGACATGAAGCCAGATTGTCTGTTACGGGACCTCTCTCCTCTGCCTGGGTGCTGGGCCTAAATTTATGAAAATGGACTGAAGCAGTGGTGGGTGACGTGAAGCCTGATTCTCTTCTATGATATGAAGACTGATTCTCTGCTGACATGAAGCCAGATTCTGTGTTACGGAACCTCTCTCCTCTGCTTGGGTGCTTGGCCTAAATTTATGAAAATGGACTGTTGCAGTGGTGGCTGACGTGAAGCCTGATTCTCTGCTATGACATGCAGACTGATTCTCTGCTGACATGAAGCCAGATTGTCTGTTACAGGACCTCTCTCCTCTGCCTGGGTGCTGGGCCTAAATATCTGACAATGGACTGTTGCAGTGGTGGCTGACGTGAAGCCTGATTCTCTGCTATGATATGAAGACTGATTCTCTGCTGACATGAAGCCAGATTGTCTGTTACGGGACCTCTCTCCTCTGCCTGGGTGCTGGGCCTAAATATCTGACAATGGACTGTTGCAGTGGTGGCTGACGTGAAGCCTGATTCTCTGCTATGACATGAAGACTGATTCTCTGGTGACATGAAGCCAGATTCTCTGTTAAGGGACCTCTCTCCTCTGCCTGGGTGCTGGGCCTAAATATATGACAATGGACTGTTGCAGTGGTGGCTGACGTGAAGCCTGATTCTCTTCTATGATATGAAGACTGATTCTCTGCTGACATGAAGCCAGATTGTCTGTTACGGGACCTCTCTCCTCTGCCTGGGTGCTGGGCCTAAATTTATGAAAATGGACTGTTACAGTGGTGGGTGACGTGAAGCCTGATTCTCTGCTATGACATGAAGACTGATTCTCTGGTGACATGAAGCCAGATTCTGTGTTACGGAACCTCTCTCCTCTGCCTGTGTGCGTGGCCTAAATTTATGAAAATGGACCGTTCCAGTGGTGGGTGGCGTGAAGCCTGATTCTCTGCTATGGGACCTCTCTCCAATTGATTTTGGTTAATTTGTATTTATTTAATTTTTATTTTAATTCATTTTCCTATCCACATTTGTTTGCAGGGGATTTACCTACATGTTGCTGCCTTTTGCAGCCCTCTAGCCCTTTCCTGGGCTGTTTTACAGCCTTTTTAGTGCCGAAAAGTTCGGGTCCCCATTGACTTCAATGGGGTTCGGGTTCGGGATGAAGTTCGGATCGGGTTCGGATCCCGAACCCGAACTTCGCGAACCCGAACATCCAGGTGTCCGCTCAACTCTACTCAGTGAGCAAGGCTACTGCCTGGGATACAGGAGTTTCCTGGTTGGATTCCTGACAGTACTACCCCTCTTCCAGGATGACCTCTGGGCATCCTAGAGACTGGTTTATCAGGATATGGTCTATGAAATTCCTTATTGTGTTAGGCTGAAAAGCCGCAGTTGGGGGAAATAAAAGCGGGTCCAAAACCCTTTACAGTCATTGGCATGTTGAGACCTAGAACCAACCATCTTTAGTCATCTCATCATACAAGAAAACAGGGGCAGACTAGCTAAAATATGTTCTATCTACCTTTTTATTGCCCTTTATGTATTTCATTTCTAAAAGCCCACTAGACTAAATCAAAGGAAAGAAAAAAGCATCTAACACACTATAATAGTATGTCTGCACTCTGACTTTTAGCAGTAATATTTCCATTAAACACAAATATAAAGTATTAGAAGAAACTGAAAGGTACAGACTGCAGCTGTGATCCTGAAAATATACTCCTGGAAATGTTCAGCTAATCGATCTACATGGTTTCAAAACTGTGTAAAGAAGCTTTTGTTTGACCAAACGTACCAGCGGATTGTCTAGTCTCTCAAGAGTCACCACCTTTCAGCACCTGGGACAGCGCACCTGGAGGAGCTGATCTAACACTTAACCCATAAGGAAAAGCTTTTTGTTAGCTCTGCTGGTTGTCATAGAGGCCTGATAAAGACCAGCTGCTACTGGTTGAAGACAACAAGGTTTGGGTTGAAATTTGGAGGCATTGGAAAGCTGCAACAGAAAAATAAGTGAAATAAATAGTGTCATGAAGAATATAGGAAAGGGGACTGTGGCAGTAGGACTTCAAGCTACATGAAGCTGAGTATGGAGAAAATGATAGGAACATAAATAGTGGAAATTATAATGTGACAGCAAGAAAAATACAAGTAAGAGAGAAACAACAGGGTGGTGAGGAGAGCCAAAGAATTATACTATGTCACATATTCTGTGGAAAAATAAAACAGATCCAAGCATAATGTAAGGTTCAACCCTGTATCTACCAACAAATCCGTATTGTCCGAAGAAGCCTTTAAGGTATCTTCTTCAGAAAATTCGAGTCGAGAATGTTTGAGATGTGATTGGCAGTTATGTACTACACTGAATGACAACCTGAAATACATATCAGTTAATCAGATGTAGCTGTAGGTTTATACAGAATAATGATCTACATCAAGAGTCACTAGCTATCTGCCCTTTTGGAGTGGTTGTCAAACCAGCCCTCAGGGGACCTAAGCCGAATGAAACTTGGGTGGCTTTGTAGATGCAATAGTAGTTGCAGAAGGAATATTTCAAATAGATTGTCAGTGTGCAAGTCTCTATACTGGTATATTTATCTTGAGCCTGCTATGAGAATGATTGGAATTACATTCAGTCTACCACTTTATACTGTATAAGTGCATACATATTTAAAGGCTCTGCAGTCTGAATTATTCATTCTAACTGGAAATAAACAGAGAACACATGCACCATTGGCTAAACCAATCATACATGTGTATGGAGAGGAATAGTATTGAAAGTTTAGGGTCATCATCTGCCATTTGTTTGCTGACCTTATACTGATATACTGATCTCAGTATCTGATTTTGGGATGACTGAGTGAGAGTAAACATGGCTGACACTAGAGCTCTTATGAGGGTTGACACCCTGCTATCCACCATCTTTGTGGTCAATCTTTCAAGTTATGCAACAACAAGGGAACATGGAATAAAGCTCTAGGGGGTCTGGCAATGTTTGTTGTTGGCCTCTTTGAGATTCATGTTTATATTGTTATCCCTCAAAAATAGATTATACATTGGATTTTCAGGCCAATCTGCTCTTTATCTAAGTGCTTTTCTAAAGTAATGAAGTACTAAAGCAGTCACAGTGAATATTTGAATCTTCTTGTCTGCGTTACGATGCACTTCCCTTGTTAATTAGTGTAATTATGATTTAATGTTAAAAGGGTTTTTGAGACCTAAATATTGATGACTAGTGTTGATCGAGCACCAAAGTTCTCGGGTGCTCGAGTAGAACACCTCGGGATGCTCGGGTGCTCTACCAAGCACCGAGAACAATAGAATTTAATGGGAGAACCCGAGCATTAAACCAGACACCCCCTGCTCTGAAGAGGGGAGGGTGTATGGTTCACATGAAAAGGTCAGAAATTGATGGAAACACCACTCAAATGGTTCGGGAACAGCATGGGGAGGATGTCTGGATGCATCTTGGACTCCCCGTCGATGCTGGGAACGATGTTGTCTGAGTAGTATTCAAATTTAACAGACTGACAATAATACGCACAAAACCGAAGACAAAATCTATTTTAGAGGAAAAATTGTTAGGAAACATTATTTCCTGTACATTTACTTATATAAAGTGCAAGTGCTGCCAAAAATTACAAGAAAGAGGCACTCCGATACAACCTGTATATCACATAAAGGAGGGCCTCATTCACATTGTGGTACAATTGTTCAGGTAGTGGGACTCCTACACTCATAAAGCCTATGAACTAATTGAGAGGACTGCCAAAAATTACAAGGAACTGGCACTCCAATACACTATTTATTACACATAAAGGAGGGCATCATACACATCCTTGAAAAATTATGATTGATGGCCTGCTGGTAACCCTCAAAAACATTACGAGCAAGGGCCTGCTGGTGACCTTCTAAAACAGGGGCGAGGGCCTGCTGCTGATCTGACCATCTAAAACATTAGGGATGAGGCCCTGCTGCTGATCTGACAATCTAAAACATTAGGGGTGAGGGTCTGCTGCTGAGCTGACCATCTAAAACATTAGGGGTGAGGGCCTGCGGCTGAGCCGAAAAAATTATGGTTGAAGGTCTGCTGGTGAGCTGACTCTCTAAAACATAAGGGGCGAGGGCCTGCTGCTGATCTGACCATGGAAAAAATTATGGGCGAGAGCCTGCTGTTGAGCTGACCATGGAAAAAATTATGGGCGAGAGCCTGCTGTTGAGCTGACCATCGAAAAAATTATGGTTGAGGGTCTGCTGCTGAGCTGATTCTCTAAAACATTAGGGGCGAGTGCCTGCTGCTGATCTGACCATCGAAAAAATTATGGTTGACGGCCTACTGCTTATCTGACTATGGAAAAATTATGGTTGAGGGCCTGCTGCTGAGCTGACCATTGAAAAAATTTTGGTTGAGGGCCTGCTGCTGAGCTGACCATCGAAAAAATTATGATTGAGGGCCTGCTGCTGAGCTGACCCTCTAAAACATTAGGAGCAAGGGCAGTCTAATAAAGCATGTTGATATGATGGAGGAAGCGGAGGACAAGAAAAGGAAGATTGAACCATATACCCTTTTTTGTGGTGGAAGGGGTGCATGGGAATACAGTGTATTCAACACACCATAAAAGCCACATTTAAAGTGCCTTTATGTTCAGCCGCTTTCCTCTGGTGGATTAGAGAAGTCAGGGACAATCCAGGCCTTGTTCATTTTGATAAGAGTCAACCTGTAAGCATTTTCAGTTAACAGTCGGATGCGCTTATCAGTTATTATGCCCACAGAAGCACTTAATGCCCGCTCTGACAAAACGCTGGCGGCAGGGCAGGCCAGCACCTCCAAGGTGTAGAGCGTCAGTTCATGCCACCAAATAGTTGTAAGGCACAGAGGGATTATTGAGGACGCTGACACAGTCTGCTATGTACTCCTTCACCATCTTCTAAAACTTTTCTCTCCTTGTGACACTAGGCTGCCACCAGGGTGAGGTTGCTGGCGGGGTGTCATGAAACGGTCCCAGGCCTTGGAGAGTGTGGCCTTGCCTATGTTGGAACTGCTGTGTGTTCCCCTCGTCTCCCCTCCTTGGTTGCCCAAGGAACTACGCACTTTGTTGTCAGCATTGTCAGCTGGAAAATGTGGAAACTATTTTTCCACAAGGACCTTCTGGTATTGCACCATTGCAGCTCGGCCTGTTGCCACTTCCCCACTGCAGTGCTATACTGCTTCCAGCTACTGACTGATGGCTGACTGGTGCTGCAAGATGAAAATTCAGAGGTGGAAGTGGAGGAGGAGGCGGAGGAGGAGAAGGGGGGGTTGCAGCCACTAATGTAGGTGGTGGTGGAAATCCTTATGAAAGTAGGGCCTGCAATCCTTGGCGTCGGTAGCACCTGTGCCATCCCAGGGTACGACTCGCTCCCGGCCTCCACAACGTTCATCCAGTGCACCGTCAGTGAAATTTACCGTCCCTGGCCACAAGCACTTGTCCATGTGTCAATCGTTAAGTTGACCTTCCCAATAACTTCGTTTGTCAGGGCACATGTGATGTTATGGGACACATGCTGGTGTAAGGTGGGGACGGCACACAGGGAAAAAGAGTGGTGGCTGGGGACTGAGTAACAAGGGACCGCCGGTGCCATTAGGCTATGGAAAGCCTCAGTGTCCACAAGCCTAAATGGCAACATTTCCAGGGCCAGCAATTTGGAAAGGTGAGCATTTAGTGCTATGGCCTGTGGGTGGGTGGCTGGATATTCACGCTTTCATTTTAAAGCCTGGGATATGGACATCTGTACGCTGCGCTGGGACACAGAAGTGGATGTGCAGGTGCAGGGCGGGATGCATTCGGGCCTTCATCTTGGACAGGGGATTAGCCAGCATTTAACACAGGGGAAGAGGAGGCAATGGTGTGACCCGCAGACACTGATTGTGGACCTGGGCATTCGGCCCACCTATTAGGGTGCTTTGTTGCCATGTGGCGGATCATGCTGGTGGTGGTGAGGTTGCTAGTGTTCACGCCCCAGCTCATTTTGGTACAGCACAGGTTGCAAATGACAATTCCTTTATCGTCCACACTTTCCTCAAAAAAGTGCCAGACTGGGGAACACCTACCCCTTGGCAAGGGAGATTTCAGCAAGAGGGTGCTCTGGGGAAAAGTTTCGGACCTGTTTGGTGTGGCCCGCCATTTCCCTTTTGCCACCCCACTGCTTCTTCTAGCCTATTGCAGTGCTGCGGATCCCTCCCCCTCTGTACTGCTGTCCTCGCTCGGCTTGCCACCTTCCCAGGTTGGGTCAGTGATTTCATCGTCCACCACCTCCTCTTCCACTTCCTCACTCTGGTCATCATCCTGACTTATTGACGACTGTGTCTCATCCTCATCATCAACCTCTTGACACACTAATTACCGTTGACTTATTGGCAACTGTGTCTCTTCATGAGAGGCTAAAATCAAGGAGGCTAAAATCAAGAGGCTAAAATCAAGGAATGGCGATGAAAAGAGCTCCTCAGAATATCCAAGTGTGGGATCGCTTGTTTGGCAAGACTCTCCATGGTGGGAGGAAGGAGGATCAGGGTTAGGATTCTGTTGGTCAGACACTTGGCTACTTAGACTGGACTTTGTGCAAGACATGGTGGTGCTTAAACGACTGGAAACATTATCTGCTGCAATCCAACCAACCACCTGGTTGCACTGGTCTGACTTCGAGAGTGGTGTCCTGCACCGCCCTGCAAACTGGGAAATTAAGCTAGGTATCGTGGATGAGTGTGTTTCTTGTGCTCTGGCAGCTGGCACATTTTCAGCGCACCCAGGGCCACGGCCTCTGCATGCACCATCAGCAGCACGCACGGCCACTTCCCCGTCCCTTACTGCTCAACTTCTGCATATTTAATGGTAATATGCCTGCAAGTATGTAACACGTACACTAGCGCAGGTTTTGTAAGTGTATTCACAAATAAATTAAACTGAATGTCACTGATATTTAGGACGTGCAAACGTTATACAGGAGATATAGCGCAGATAATGTTGCTGCCACCAGCAGCAAAAAAAATTGGCTGAATGTCACTGATATTTAGGATGCGCAAACGTTATACAGGAGATGTAGCGCAGGTAATGTCGCTGTGACCAGCGGCTAATAAAAAATTACAGGGAATGTCACAGCTATTTGGGATGTATAAACGTTATACAGGCGATATAGTGCAGGTAATGTCGCTGTCACCAGCAGCAAAAAAATCTAACTAAATGTCACTGGTATTTATGATACGCAAACGTTGTACAGGAGATGTAGCGCAGATAATGTCGCTGTCCGTGTCTATGGATAAAGTACACTGGATGTCACAGATATTTTTAGTATGCGCACACGTTAAACAGGAGATGTTGCGCAGATAATGTCACTGTCCACAGCATCTACGGAAAAAGTACACTGGATGTCACAGATATTTTTAGGATGCGCAAACATTATACAGGAGATGTAGCGCAGGTAATGTAATTGTCCGCAGCGGACACCGTCTACTGAAAAAGTACACTGGATGTCAAAGATATTTTTAGGCTGTGCAAAGGTTAAACAGGAGATGTAGCGCAGATAATGTCGCTGTCTGCAGTGTCTACGGAAAAAGTACACTGGATGTCACAGATATTTTTATTTTACGCACACGTTAAACAGGAGATGTAGCGCAGATAGTGTCACTGTCAACAGCATCTACAGAAAAAGTACACTGGATGTCAGAGATATTTTTAGGATGCGCAAATGTTATACAGGAGATGTAGCGCAGGTAATGTCACTGTCCGCAGCGGAAACCATCTACGGAAAAAGTACACTGGATGTCACAGATATTTTTAGGCTGCACACATGTTACACAGGAGATGTAGTGCAGATAATGTCGCTGTCTGCAGCGGCCAAAGAATTGCAAGCTATTTAGCGCAGGTTGCGCTAATATATATTGCTGCCGGATACAATAGTCCTTAAAAGGAATTTTGGGTCTATAACACCAACCCTGCCTAACCAAAAAATAAAATTCAATTCCCTACACTATCTGTCCCTTCTACAGCACAGCTCTCCCTGACTAAAACTGGCCGAATTACAAGTCATCGGGTGCTTTATAGCACCTGATGACGCGTTCCGGCCAGCTAATTACTGTAATGCCAGTAACCAGCATGGCTAGATACTTTTTTGTTTTTTAGTCAGGATTTTTGTAACTAAGCACTGTGTATGTAGCACATGCAAATTGATAACGTGTACATAAATGAGATCTCAATTGCTGCACAGTTTGCCTGTGTGACTTTTCGCACGAGGCTGTTTATATCCTGCCGAAAATGAAAGTCTGTGTGTACCCAGTCCAATTTTCTCTGATTTTCGTATGGAGCCACGAGACAGAAGTAATATAGAGAGAAATGTAGACAGGTGTTAATGACACACATGCTTATTCCAAAAACATTTACATCTGTGTTTATACATATTTTGGTGCACATAGATAAATATGAGTAAAATACGGAAATAGGATAGTCATGTTTTACAAGCAAATAAATCATGCGTAATCACTTACTAATCCTTTATGAGACATCACTAATCCAAGACCATTGCACTCAGTGCCTTAAACACTCCCAACTTTTTTATAGTTACCTTGCAATATTGGCAAAATCAGGGCCGTAAATAAAGGGAGGGCACAAGTGGCAGGTGTCCTTGTGCCTCCATCACCCATCCCCATGCCTAGTTGAGGCATATTTTACTTTATTATAAGTTACACAGTCTTAAGTCGGTGCAGGAGGAGTCAGGAGTCAGCCACTTCAGTGCAAATTTTTATGCTGAGCCCAACTCTCTAACTGCCCTTTTGAGCCCAACCAGTACGCTCACTTAGCTGGTTTTGGCGAATGGTGAATTCTGTATGATGTGCCCCAATTTTTTTGAGCGCACTTCCAAATTGCGCCTGACTGACCCCAGTCTTAGCAGGAACACTAAAGGGTCCTCCCTAGAGGAAGGCAGGAAGAGAAATGTTTCCACCTAAGGTCCCTATAACATAGTGATTTTCTGGCCAGTTATTGGGAACAAGTACTCATAGGAAGGATCATTCCTGATAACTGGACCGTATAATTGTGCTGCCAATCAGCCGATAGATGGACAATTACTCATTTGTCACATGATTTGCATTTTACATCAGAATGAAAGATGTACAATTATTGTCAGCAGATCTCCCTGTGTAATCGGGGATGTGCTGCCTATAATCAATAGACCTGAAAGAGAGAGGAACGACTGTGGTAGGGATCAATCCTCCCCATTTACTTTGCATCGGCTTGTGTAATAGGTTGTAAGAGCCAGCAAGGATAGTTGTTAACAAGACGCTGATCTTAATCTAATGGCCCCAGTTTGTATTACATGGATATTGGGATGATAAGATTTTTTTAATAGTAAATGGTTCTTTAAAATGTGTAGAAGATTTCCTAGAGAGAATATTGGTACACTACAGATGTAGCAGACTTTACAGTCACACTTGGTGAGTTATCACATCTAGCTAACGCATTATGACAGTGACTGTTAACTCTGCTACATCTGTACATTCGGGAGTTGTCATTTTACCTTCATTAGTTGAATCTATTGTCTTTTACTACTGGTACTGCTTGCCTTAGGGTTAAGGATTATACTGCACTGAGCATGTTGACTTGAGATTGATGTTAATTAAACCAGAATGTGCAGATTTGTGAACACAGATTCTCCAGAAAATATATTATTTAAGAAAATAATCTTTTTGGTTACTCTATGTAATTTCAAGCTGCTAGAAAACACGATGCATGCAATGAACTAAATCTGCAGTTTCATTGTGATACATAAATAGTGGTTTTCCATAACGTTCACATAACATTTATATACAGATTATGTTAAATAAAGGGAAACAGATGGAGGAATGTTACAGGTGCCTGTGCAACACTTGGATGATCTTTCCTCTGTGGCGAAACAACATTTAAATCAATATCGCCTCTTTCAAAAGAATTTCACTAAAGCCTTATCTTATAGTTCAGGAGAGCAGGGTACATGTGCCTATCTGATTGCAAGACATAATGTCTGGAAGCAGAAGGCGGGTGTTATCGTCAAGAAAAACATTTTCTACACAAAAATCAGGGCTTTATGAGCATTGACTACTAGTTTAATCCAGAGAATGCTTTCTTTATTGCTTGCCTGTCTCTTTTCCTAACATTTTCGTCCTTTTTTAGTATAGCATCTATCTTCTTCAAAAACGACATCTTAGCACAGTGCTTTGCATATATTATTTGCTTGTATATAGGGCCTTAGGAGCTCAATTCAAAGAAAACAATGGGTTCCTATAGATCACAATTTCCCAAAGAGACACTACATGTCCATCAAGAACAAGGTGTCCTGTTTCTGGTCAAATAGTCATGCTCAATCTCAGGCAACTGCTTCACTGTAGATTTAAAGAGGACCTTTCACCTGTAAAAACAATGTGAACTACGTATGCTGACATGGAGAGCGGAGCCCGGGGATCTCACTGCACTTACTATTATCCCCGGGCGCCGCTCCGTTCTCCCGTTATGCCCTTCGGTATCTTCCCTCTGTAAGTTATAGTAGGCGGTGTCTGCCCTTGTCCTGTGGGCGTCTCCTCCTCCTAGGCTGCAGCGCTGGCCAATCCCAGTGCACAGCTCACAGCCTGGGAGAAAAAAACCTCCTAGGAGAAGGAGACGCCCACAGGACAAGTGCAGACACCGCCTACTATAACTTACAGAGCGGAGATACCGGAGGGCATAACGGGAGAACGGAGCGGCGCCTGGGGATAATAGTAAGTGCAGTGAGATGTCAGCATACTTAGTTCACATTGTTTTTACAGGTGAAAGGTCCTCTTTAAATCTACAGTGAATCAGTTGCCTGAGATTGAGCATGACTATTTGACCAGAAACAGGACACCTTATTCTTGATCGACATGTAGTGTCTATAGTTTGATCCTAGGCAGTTGTAGCTTGCAATATCTCCAACACATTTTGTCCTTTCCAGGTAGAAAGGGGTTCTTTTTTAATGATACTGAAATCTGAAATGCATTTGGCAAGGCAATGATACCGTTCTCCGTAATAGTCATTAGAAATGCAGAATATGAATCATTTCAGGGAATTGTACTATACAGAGTCGTGCCTCAAACAGTAATAAGATGCAAAGTGGAGTACAACAAAGAGAGGCAAATATTGGTCAAACTTATGCAGAGTTTGCTATACACAAGAGGGATCAGCCATGGTCAGATGTATACATTGTTTGGTACACAGGGGTAAGAAAACAGTCAAAGTCAGATGTATGCAGATTTCAGTACACAGGGGCAAGAGATCAGCTGTGGTCAGACCTATATATAGGTTAGCATACAGAATCAAGAGATTGGCTATGATCAGACCTATGTAGAGGTCAGTACACAGGGACGTGAGATCAGCTGTGGTCAGACATATGTAGAGGTTAGTACACAGGGACGTGAGATCAGCTGTGGTCAGACATATGTAGAGGTCACTACACAGGGACATGAGATCAGGTGTAGTCAGACCTATGTAGAGGTTAGTACACAGGGACGTGAAATCAGGTGTAGTCAGACCTATGTAGAGGTTAGTACACAGGGACGTGAGATCAGGTGTAGTCAGACCTATGTAGAGGTTAGTACACAGGGACGTGAGATCAGGTGTAGTCAGACCTATGTAGAGGTTAGTACACAGGGACGTGAGATCAGGTGTAGTCAGACCTATGTAGAGGTCACTTCACAGGGACGTGAGATCAGGTGTAGTCAGACCTATGTAGAGGTTAGTACACAGGGACATGAGATCAGGTGTAGTCAGACATATGTAGAGGTTAGTACACAGGGACGTGAGATCAGGTGTAGTCAGACCTATGTAGAGGTCATAACACAGAGACGTTAGATCAGCTGTGGTCAGACCTATGTAGATTTCAGTACACAGGGACATGAGATCAGCTGTGGTCAGACCTATGCAGAGGTCAGTACAAAGGGGCAAGAGATCAGCTGTGGTCAGACATATGTAGAGGTTAGTACACAGGGACGTGAGATCAGCTGTGGTCAGACATATGTAGAGGTTAGTACACAGGGACGTGAGATCAGCTGTGGTCAGACATATGTAGAGGTCACTACACAGGGACATGAGATCAGGTGTAGTCAGACCTATGTAGAGGTTAGTACACAGGGACGTGAGATCAGGTGTAGTCAGACCTATGTAGAGGTTAGTACACAGGGACGTGAGATCAGCTGTGGTCAGACATATGTAGAGGTTAGTACACAGGGACGTGAGATCAGGTGTAGTCAGACATATGTAGAGGTTAGTACACAGGGACGTGAGATCAGGTGTAGTCAGACCTATGTAGAGGTTAGTACACAGGGACGTGAGATCAGGTGTAGTCAGACCTATGTAGAGGTTAGTACACAGGGACGTGAGATCAGGTGTAGTCAGACCTATGTAGAGGTCACTTCACAGGGACGTGAGATCAGGTGTAGTCAGACCTATGTAGAGGTTAGTACACAGGGACGTGAGATCAGGTGTAGTCAGACCTATGTAGAGGTTAGTACACAGGGACGTGAGATCAGGTGTAGTCAGACCTATGTAGAGGTCATAACACAGAGACGTTAGATCAGCTGTGGTCAGACCTATGTAGATTTCAGTACACAGGGACATGAGATCAGCTGTGGTCAGACCTATGCAGAGGTCAGTACAAAGGGGCAAGAGATCAGCTGTGGTCAGACATATGTAGAGGTTAGTACACAGGGACGTGAGATCAGCTGTGGTCAGACATATGTAGAGGTTAGTACACAGGGACGTGAGATCAGCTGTGGTCAGACATATGTAGAGGTCACTACACAGGGACATGAGATCAGGTGTAGTCAGACCTATGTAGAGGTTAGTACACAGGGACGTGAGATCAGGTGTAGTCAGACCTATGTAGAGGTTAGTACACAGGGACGTGAGATCAGCTGTGGTCAGACATATGTAGAGGTTAGTACACAGGGACGTGAGATCAGGTGTAGTCAGACATATGTAGAGGTTAGTACACAGGGACGTGAGATCAGGTGTAGTCAGACCTATGTAGAGGTTAGTACACAGGGACGTGAGATCAGGTGTAGTCAGACCTATGTAGAGGTTAGTACACAGGGACGTGAGATCAGGTGTAGTCAGACCTATGTAGAGGTCACTTCACAGGGACGTGAGATCAGGTGTAGTCAGACCTATGTAGAGGTTAGTACACAGGGACGTGAGATCAGGTGTAGTCAGACCTATGTAGAGGTTAGTACACAGGGACGTGAGATCAGGTGTAGTCAGACCTATGTAGAGGTCATAACACAGAGACGTTAGATCAGCTGTGGTCAGACCTATGTAGATTTCAGTACACAGGGACATGAGATCAGCTGTGGTCAGACCTATGCAGAGGTCAGTACAAAGGGGCAAGAGATCAGCTGTGGTCAGACATATGTAGAGGTTAGTACACAGGGACGTGAGATCAGCTGTGGTCAGACATATGTAGAGGTTAGTACACAGGGACGTGAGATCAGCTGTGGTCAGACATATGTAGAGGTCACTACACAGGGACATGAGATCAGGTGTAGTCAGACCTATGTAGAGGTTAGTACACAGGGACGTGAAATCAGGTGTAGTCAGACCTATGTAGAGGTTAGTACACAGGGACGTGAGATCAGGTGTAGTCAGACCTATGTAGAGGTTAGTACACAGGGACGTGAGATCAGCTGTGGTCAGACATATGTAGAGGTTAGTACACAGGGACGTGAGATCAGGTGTAGTCAGACATATGTAGAGGTTAGTACACAGGGACGTGAGATCAGGTGTAGTCAGACCTATGTAGAGGTTAGTACACAGGGACGTGAGATCAGGTGTAGTCAGACCTATGTAGAGGTCATAACACAGAGACGTTAGATCAGCTGTGGTCAGACCTATGTAGATTTCAGTACACAGGGACATGAGATCAGCTGTGGTCAGACCTATGCAGAGGTCAGTACAAAGGGGCAAGAGATCAGCTGTGTTCAGACTTATGTAGAGGTCAGTACACAGGGACGTGAGATCAGCTGTGTTCAGACATATGCAGAGGTAAGTACACAGGGGCAAGAGATCAGCTGTGTTCAGACTTATGTAGAGGTCAGTACACAGGGACGTGAGATCAGCTGTGTTCAGACATATGCAGAGGTCAGTACACAGGGGCAAGAGATCAGCTGTGTTCAGACTTAAGTAGAGGTCAGTACACAGGGACGTGAGATCAGCTGTGTTCAGACATATGCAGAGGTAAGTACACAGGGGCAAGAGATCAGCTGTGTTCAGACTTATGTAGAGGTCAGTACACAGGGACGTGAGATCAGCTGTGTTCAGACATATGCAGAGGTCAGTACACAGGGGCAAGAGATCAGCTGTGTTCAGACTTATGTAGAGGTCAGTACACAGGGACGTGAGATCAGCAGTGGTCAGATGTATGCAGAGGTCAGTACACAGGGACGTGAGATCAGCTGTGGTCAGACATATGCAGAGGTCAGTACACAGGGGCAAGAGATCAGCTGTGTTCAGACTTATGTAGAGGTCAGTACACAGGGACGTGAGATCAGCAGTGGTCAGATCTATGCAGAGGTCACTACACAGGGACGTGAGATCAGCTGTGGTCAGACATATGTAGAGGTCACTACACAGAAGTAGAGAGAGGAGTAGAAGTTGAGCTTAGGAAAGCTTGATACTAACAAGCCAGAATAATCAGGCACAAGAAGTACAGTTTATAGGTTAGTGTAGAGAAGCATGTACTATGATTGACCACAGAGCAAGTCCAATCTTTTGCTAATCACTGCATGCTGAGTAATACTCTGAGTTTCGTAGAGATAAAGCTGCAGTGGGTGACTGGGAACTAAGTCCTACGTTTAAGTCCCAGATAATTCAGTTCCTGACAACATAATTTAATAACTATGGCTTATGTGGTTATTCAAACAATATACTGTACCATGTAGCAAGATAAATGTGTCCTTTATCATAAATATAATTATGCTACATTCTGTGTGTAAGCAGGAAAGGTAAACTTAACAAAAAAAATCCAACAATGTATTTTTATAAAACATGTAATTGCACTGCGGAGAGCTTACTTGAGAGGAGTTAACCGCTAAGCAGGTCAAGGAGTTTGTATTGAGATTTGAACTTTCAGCTGACAGTGGCTTCAAGTCAATACCAAACATGAAATATTGAAGAGATGTGGAGGACTGTCATCGAGTTGAGTTTACAAGCCGGGAATACAGAGTGGTAGGGGGGAATCAAAATGTAAAAATTTAATAGAGGAGTTAGGAAATATGACATTTATCTGTTTGTTTTGACATCAGAAATTGGATCTGTAAAATGCTGGGATGACACCAGACTGAAATCAAGATTCAGAGAATTGAATACTTCTTTTTACTATTTGTTCTTCTTACTACTTGATATGCATTATTTATTTGTGTGACTGAATCCCATGCAGCATAGGCTCATTGATTCAGCATTGCATAAAGTCAGACATAAATGTGTGAAAAACAACCTGCAGGCGTCAGTTGTTGGCTAGAGGTACGTAGAAGAGAGGTCCCATTTTAAACCTTATTAGCTTGGGTTAGATTCCTATCACTACACAACTCTATGTCACGGGCCTCAAAATGGCCTGTTTTGTAGCTTAAATTATTTGCCTTGTTCGGGGCCACTAATCCTATGCAGATTCGGAATACCATGAAGGAAGTCTGTCATCCAACTTGAATTTGAGTCCCCTAATCCTATGTGCTCCACAGCAACATCAACGGCTGCTCTGTGGTACAGACTTTGTTGTAGGCATTGGAGAGGCAACGTATGCCTGAAGATAGCCATAGATATAGGACAACCTTACTAATTTCTTAACTAAAAAATATTAATTATAGTTCACATATCCATACATTATTTAAGTGGAGCAGCAGCTATAAAGGCCCCTTTACATGGGCTTATGATTGATTGGGGCAGTTATTGGGAAGGAGTGCTCCAGATAATTGCCCTGTTTAAGGGTGCTGACGATCACATGATGAACAAGCCTTCTCCGAGTAGGCAATTATTGGCATGTTCCCGATAATTGGCTGCTGAGTTGGTCTATGTTAAAGGGGCTTAAGCCAATTGTGAGGTCATCTCGGAAACAAAATAATCCTCCCTTATGCCTTCCCTCAACAGTCCATAAATCTTAGCTAGGAGGCAAAAATCGAATGCCTACTGCCAGATTAAAGCTGTCCATACACATTCAACAACTCTCAACTGAACGATCATTTGGCTGACAACTATCCCTTCCAACTCCCTCCCGACTTCCCCATACATATACACATTCGGAATGTGTTTGTGTATTCTATGGGGAAAGCAGAGAAAGCCGCTGCCAGACACTTCTGCTGGTGGCTTTTCCCCTGGAAGAACAAAAGGATAGGAAGAAAACATTAATTTTACCTGACCCTTCTCCACCCTCAGACATTATTCGTCCCCACACACATTAGTGTGTTGGCTGAACATGCAGTCGTTGATTGGGTTCGGCCAATAAAAAGCTAATGTGTATGGCCAGCTTGAATAAACAACCTGTTAATACATAAATAAAAGACTAAAAATATACAAAGTTATTAAGATTCAAATTCTTGCAAATTTTGTTTATTTACTTATCTACTAAATTTGGCAAAATTCTTTTTACAGTATGTGGCCAGCCATTAACACCCCCCATCCCCCTTCCCACAGCTTCCTAGAGACATTGAAGGTGAAAGGTTTCTTTTAAAACATTTATCCTAGCCTAATGTTGGGTGGCCAATCACGATCACTGGGCCAGTCTGCCAACATAATTGTTACACTGTTTAATTAATTTGTAATTGGCATGGCAGCAATTTCTTTATATCATCAACTGACAATTATTTCTTCTGGTCATTTACACTAAGCCTTGATGCCTGGCCACTAACAAGTGCTGATCGGCAATATGCAAGTTGATCAGTGGTGGTTTAAAGGGCCATTCACACAGTCTGCTGCAGTGGGAATGGGGGACATAGGGTCATATCAGTGCAGTCTCAATCTATCACATTACTCTCTTCAAGCAGAGGTTTGGTCATCCCAAATATTGCTAAACAGATGAATGGAGTTTTATGGTGGGGCATGCAATGCTGTCCAAGGAACACTAGCAGTTAATGGGGACATGAGATTTGATAGTATGACTTTTTTGTCCAACACAGGTCCACCATTTCCTATTCACTTTTATGAGGCTGAGATGCAGCTATTTTTGGAAGATCGCAGCTTTATTATTATAATCTCAACTCATGGGTTTATCTGTTATGGAAAAGCACAAACTATACTATAAAAAGTACCTATAAACATTCATTCTTTTTATAGGCCTTCCCACTTTTTGGGTTTGCTCAGCTTAATGATCTCTTTAGAGATTACATGTGACACATTCATTATTACTTAACTGCTGCTGCGTTTCTAGCAAAAAATGGCTGTCAAAGAAACCAATGATGCTTGACTGCATGCCATGACTATTAATCACTCGTGGTGAAGATGGATGTACAATACAATGGAGCTGAATTGTAGACATGGGTCATTGATGGTTAAAATAATTCAGCCAAAGCCCCCTAATTGCAGTTGCCGCAGTGGCAACATTTTTTAGATATTTTCAAATCCTTTAATATATAGATAAATACATTTTCCAATATGATTTCATGAGTTCAATAGCTTGATGGATACCAACTGTGCAGTACCAAGTAACTCTATGTGATTACTGGTAAATAATTTTGAGATTGATGTGGTCGATTTAAGAGAATTCTTTGAGGGTGTTATCACAAATGCAATCTAAACCTAGCAGTGGATTCAAAAAAGGAGCTGTAGTATCTCTCCTTAAAGGTGTTGTCCGGGTTCAGAGCTGAACCCGGACATATCCCCGTTTTCACCCAGGCAGGCCCTCTGATATAAACATAAAATGCTTTGATGCTCTCCCTTACCC
Source organism: Bufo gargarizans (assembly GCF_014858855.1). Taxonomy (NCBI): domain Eukaryota; kingdom Metazoa; phylum Chordata; class Amphibia; order Anura; family Bufonidae; genus Bufo; species Bufo gargarizans. The sequence goes on from NC_058086.1 coordinate 12,596,318, forward strand.
TGCCCTGCGCTTTTATAGGCTAGAGCAACGCTAAAGCTCGTCCATTAGTGCCAATGACGTCACTGGGCTCACTACTAGGTGGAAAAAGCCTATGTCCTACGTGAATCAGCGCAGGGCAAAGGAGAGCATCAGAGCATGAGATCAGAGGGCCTGCCTGAGTGAAAACGGCCAACCCCTTTAAATTATCTGCCCAGAAAACAAATTAGATTCCATCAGGGTTGTGACCAGTTAGGTTACCTGTACACACGCAGTTTTTGTTCAGTGTTTCGGATGTCATTTTTGAAGCCAAAACCAGGAGGGGACAAAAAAAGGTACAGTAGTAATTTATTATTAGAGTGGCTTTCTGCATAGTGGCATTGATATTGCTGCCACATGCTACAGAAGCTCCTCCCACCTGATTTTGAGGGGCATACCTTTCTTAACCCACAAATTTGTGTGACCATTAGCCAGCACAGGTGGGGTTGAGAGGTCGGCAGCATGCCTTTCCAGAGCTATTACTTTTTTATTTGTCTGTTCACATAGCCATATGAAGGCTTGTTTTTTGCAGGACAAGTTTACTTTCCAACGCCACCATTTAATATTGCATATGATGTAGTGGGAAGCGGTAAAAAAATTCCAAATGGGGTGAAATTGCAAAGAAAAAGCAATTCCACCACAGTTTTACGGGTTTTTTATTTATGACTTCAATGCACGATATAACTGACCAGTTACTTTTGTTCTACAGGTCAGTACAAAATCTTGTGTTTTGATAGAAAATTAAAAAGTGGGTAAGAAAATCAGCAAAAAAAATTTGTGGCCATACTTTGACCCCTATAACTTTTTTGTAATGATGTGTACGGAGCTGTATGGGAGCTAATTTTTTGCAGGGAGATCTGAACTTTTTATTGATACCATTCTGGGATGTGTATTACTTTTTGATCACTTTTTATTAAATTTTTTTGTAGAAAATTAAGCGACCAAAAACGGCGAATCGGCCTTGCGGGCGCTTTTTTTCCGTTTTGCTGTTTGCCATATGGGGAATATAGTTTTATATTTTTATACCATGGGCGTTTTCGCACATCTCGACACCCACAATGTGTATTTTTTTAATTTTATTAGTTCTTTTATTTTGGGAAAAGTGGGGTGATTTGAATTTTTATGTTTTTTTTTATTAATTTATTTTAAACCTTTTTTTTATAGTTTTATAGTTCCCATAGGATACGATAACAATCAATCATCGTTATGCACTTGCATTGGAATCTATTATGATTTCACTACTTTCCTATGGAGCCCTATTACAGGCAAGAGCACCATAGGAAATACTATGCAGCAGCCTCCTGTCACTCACAAAGAAAGGGGCGGCTGCACACAAGCTCTGGCTCCTCCGATCTCCACACGGGGGAGCCGGAGCATCACCGGAAGTGATTGACCATGGCATCTGAGGGGTTAAATGTTCGCGAACGGCATTACTGCCATTGGGGACATGATCCTCGGGTGTCTGCTATAAGAAGCACGTGGCCACCTGCGGCTATGGCACCCGCAGCGCTCAGGAGCAAGCGCCATGCTTAAAGACCGGTCCGATGACATACATGTATGTCATCGGGCGTGAACGGGTTGAGCAAAACCTTTTCAAAACTTCCCAGCTGGAAGTGTTACTCCTAATGACCATGCTGCATCTATACTTACCATGAAGACTGCAGCTCAGCCGCAAATATGAAATAGCACCCTTAGGCTACTTTCACACTAGCGTTTCTGCTGGATCCGGCAGGGTCCAGCAAAAATGCTTCCATTATTGATAATTCAACCATCTGCATCTGTTAATAACGGATCCAGTTGTATTATCTGTAACATAGCCAAGACAGATCTGTCATGAACTCCATTGAAAGTTAATGGGGAACAGATCCGTTTTCTATTGTGTCAGAGAAAACAGATCCATCCCCATTGACTTGCATTGTGGGCATTCTATGACGGAAAGCAAACTGTAGCATGCTGTGGTTTGCTCTCTGGTATAAGAATGCAACCAAATGGCATTTTGGAGCACTCCGTTCTGTTCAGTAATGAAGCGTTTTCAGTATTAACGCTAGTGTAAAGGAAACCCTTAAAGTCTATAGGGGGACTTTATCATGAGGGGAATATCTGAAGTCATTTTTGCTTGAGTGCTTTGGTGTACTTTTTGGCAAATTTATCTAACTTACCAAGTTTGTTAAACTTGGTGCTTCTTTCAGTCAAACACTCTGTATAGAAATAATACTCCAGTTTTTCTATTTACCCCCGAAGTGAGCGTACTACTTTCTTTGCATACTCAGTGCTTGATAAATTTCTCCCCATGCGTTTGGGTTCTCTTTGGATAGCCTCATCAATTGGCACTAACCAGCCCATACTTGTTGCCAAATTGATCAGTGTGTTTCCAGCATAAGTCAGAGCTGTGGGGCGGCTGCCTATCATTTAGGAAACCATAAGAAATGTTCTTTCTTAATACGTTACAGTCTTCTTCTACTCAGCTAATGGAAAAAGTTTTAAAACAAAAATAGTAGTTTTAACCTCTCATTGCTCTGTTCACTTGGTTAATTCCTATTCTTTCAGATTGTGTGGTATGTAGCCAGGCCACCCAGCTCTGAAAAAGGTTAAGGCAATAACTGATAATCTATTTAATTACATCTCGTCAACATGCGGGCAATCGTCAAAGGCTGCGCGGAATCAATAGCTGTGTTTGCGATGATTGATTACATTGCTGGGCCCTTTTGTTTTAGAGTCATTATCGCAATAGGTGTGTTTGGCCGCTAATTGATTAGTCCACAGAGTGAAATTTTCTGTGATTGATTATAGGGAAAGGTGTATTTTTAACTTCAGGCAAATGGCAAAATAATTACAGAAAGTGGACACAGACAGGCTGCACTTTCAGAACAGAGTCGAATAGCTGTACGGCGCGAGCTTACAGTTATACACATGATATATTAAAAAATAGAGTCAGAAGGATGATAGAATGAAAATTGTGTTATTGTATTTTTACCTATATTCATGCTGTATTCTATTGTTTAGAACTTAAATCGGTTTTCTAATCATAAAAGTTTCTGGCATGTCCACCAAATGGCGAGGTTAGGGACACCATATCTGTGCGGCTCTCTGCATTCAATTACAAAAACAGACATATATGCTTGTGGTGACCACCTCACCAAATTGGGCAGAGGTCAGATGAGCCCCATCCTGTAGATGTGCATGCGCTGATCACGTCTTGGCACACCTGGAAGTGTAGCGGCACAAACAAAGTCGGCATTAGCACTGCTCAGAAAATCGAGCATCTGCACTTGCGCCATTACTTGCCGCAATTGAAGAAATAATGCTGCACTCCAATAATATGATGCAATAAAAGTGAAATTTTACAAATAAATAGAACAAAAATGGTGGGTAATCTTAATTAATACATAACTTTTAATATCCAATTAAAATATGAGCCCATTAAAGACAATAAACAAACAATTGCACACAGTGGTGCAACCTTAAAATTGCTGAATCATACCAAAGGAGTACTATCAAAGGTAATTAAACCTAGATTAGGATATAGGTAGGGACAGAAGGGGATCCACGTGTTTGGTCTCTTCCCATACAAGTCCCTATTTCAATTACTCTATCTATTCCTACACAAGGGGTTAAAAATGCTCACATATTAATCAGCACAATGTCACAGGCATGAATTTGACAGGGTCAGGTTGGATGTCAATGGCTTGTCAATCAAGGGGGTATGTATCAGCTTGCTCATCACTAATCAACATCACTGGAAATCCCCTGTTTTTCACAATTTAACCCATGTACAGGAATCTGGTATTCACTGCAGGGACCCACCAGGCCACAACTTAGAATAGTCCTGGTGTAGTTGGCATCTGACCCATAGGTGTCAGAGAGACTGGTGTGAAACACAAAGAGAACAGGCAAAAGTCATAGTAGTCAAGAAACAGGCTGAGGTCAGGGCAGTCAGAGTTCATACATATCCATCAAAATGGTCAGGGCAGGTAGCAATGGTCAACAAGGTAATCAGGTTATAGTAACACCTGGCAGTGGATGATCAGAGTGTTGAATATTCAGAGGTAAGGTACAAGGGCAGACAAACAGTCGAGCACAGCTTTACTGAAACACTAGCAAGCTAGGAACCTAGGAACCTAAAGCTCAGGCGAAGGGGTGGAACAAACAGCCCAGAATAAATGGGAGGGTTGATCAGCACCTAGAGGGAAGGTTAATATTCACTGAATTCTAGCTCCAATACACACAAGGTGTATAATGCCTTGCTGACAAGAGTGTAACAATCAGTATATTTAAATTTCGTACTGAAAAGTATTACATTATTAGAATTGTGAATAAAGACAGCCTCAATGCCAGGAATGAAAAACACAGTAAGTCTTGCTTTTCCCCCAGTTCTTTATCCAGCGCTTTACGTGTGTTCCTTGTCTTTCTGTATATTTATCTCAATTTACCTGGCTTCTTTTACTAAGAGTGAAAAACTGCCAATGTCTAGGAAAGCTACTGTACTTTTTCACAGAGCAAAAGTACAAGTGGCAGAAATAATTTGCTACTGTGCCACTAAACTTAATGGCATTGTGTAACTGATCTGATTTCAGCATAATTTGGGAGTAGAACAGAAAGAAAACACAGGATTTTAACCACTCAGACATCGACCTCCTACAGAAAAAATATAGAAGCTGCTCTGTCAACATGAATGTAATATAGAGCGTTGCTCTCTGCTGGTTTGAGATCAGTAAATATGCAAAGGAAATCACCCCAATGCTTGTGTTCCCTGCAGAAAAGCTGTTAATGCTGAGGCGCAAGGACTACAAAGACGGGAAATCTTCTCACACCGATGCTGGATCACAATATGTTTTCTTTCTCCATCTCTTATTTATGGCTGGGTGCACTGTCAGCTTCTGGTTTTCATTTTGATGAATTCCTGTGTGTGATTAAAGGTTGACAGGATTATGGCACTCTCATTAGTTTCTCTTTAACATAACAGGTTATCTAGATGATTTGTGGCCTCAGAAATGGAAGGAAACTGCCAAGTGATGGCATTTCCTCCCATCGTGTGGTTTATTGGCCATTTTTATCATGCTAAAGGGTATCCCCAGCTTTCAGGTGCTTTACATAAGATATTTTTCTTGGAGCTTGCTAATGCAGTAATGTTATTAAATAAAATATGAATAATACTAAGAAATTTGTATTTATGCAGTTTTCTATTTTCTTACTGCATCTAAATATAGGCAAATGAAAAGTGCCTTGTCAAGCTTGATCCATTATCCTAATGTGCTATTTCAGTAAATTAATTGCCCTTAAAATTGGGGCATTTACTTTATTTTATCCACTTATACAGTGCTGCTACTATATTTCGCAGTGCTTTACAGACATTAGCAACCAACTGTCCCCTAAGGTCCCTATCAGTATGTCTTTGGAGTGTGGGAGGAAACTGGAGTACCCGTAGGAAACCCACGCAAACACAGGGAGAACATAGAAACTCCATGCAGATGTTGTCCTTGGTTGGATTCAAACCTAGGACCCCAGCACTGCAAGGCACCAGTGCGCCCACACTTTAGACCCCTTTACTGATGCTGACAATTGGGGCAATGATCAGAAAGAAACATTTCTAGGAACGCTTGTTCCCGATAATTGGCAATAATTGGCCTGTGTAAAGGTTCCACCAATCACCTAATGATAAAGGGTTTATATCACTAGTGAAAACACCTAAAGCATTGAAAAATATTCAGTCAGTTTTGCTTGAGTCAAGGTTGGTGTACTTTATGCCAGAAAAGTTACTCCAGTTTTTCTACTCCACCTCTTACTCTAGTGAGATTGGAACTTTTTTGTGACTTTTAAAAAAATTCTCAGTGATAAATCTGAAGTAAACTCATTAACGTAGATAACCATGTCCACTTTCCCACCCATATTTTAAACCTAGATTTAGTGTTGAGCAAATGGAAGTATCCGAAGTGGAAGACGTCGATACGAATTTCAGGAAAAATTGTATGAATTTTTTTCAACTTTCAGCAACTATTTTTGGAAAAATGTATTAATTACCAGGAAACACGAGGAAATTCACCTTCATGCTAACGAATCAATATTTAAAAAAAATGGTGGATAAAAGTAAAAAAATATTATACTCACCTCATCCACTTGAACGAGGAGAGGCCGTCTGCTCCAGCCTTGATTGAAGAAAATCCCCCATGACCCACCAATGACCTCATCACGTAATCACGCTAGGTGCATGTGCTGATGTCATCAGTGACACCAAATTTACAATAATGTATAAGGGTACGACCACGTGATTAGGGTTCTGCATGCAATTTTGGAAGCCAAAAGAGAGAATAGATCTGATTTCTCCTCTTTTTCAAATTCACTCCGTTTTGGCTTCTAAAGCTGAATGCAGAAACCTGATCATGTGGTCATACCCTAAATGTCTATTCTAGTGATGGATGAGCATTTACTTTCAGGAGTATCTTCAGACAGCTAAAATCCACCGCATGAAAAACAGTGGCAGGTCAGTAGGCTGATCTATGATGACCTGTGATGACATATGATGAGCTAAGAATTAAGAAATATTCTTGATGTTCTTATGTAATTCACATTTAAAAAATGTACCTCTGGGTAATGATGATTTATCCGTTTGATTCTGGTCCCATCTGTATGTATTACAGTTGTACTATCCTTTCATAGGTCACCACACATTTTATTTTCTGAGGGGATACACGGGAAATGTGTTTCCTCACCCCATACTGGTCCTTGAATAAATATATAAATAATGGTACACTCGCCACTGATCCTGAGATCTTTAAAGCTGAACAATAGGTGCAGGGAGGAGGATCCTGGATCGGACACAGGCATCAGAGTGATATTCACAACTTGCAATGAAGAGCTACTTCTCCAGCACTCCGTAAAAGCATATCCTTTATTGGAAACACATTAAGATCATCTTGCAAAAAACAGTAAAAATGTCCTACGTGTTTCGGACATAGTGTGACTTGTCCTTAGTCATGGCATGTGTGTCTCTGTGGTCAAAACTCTCTTACACCCTTCAGAGACTGCTGCCGGTGTAATCAATGTTACTGCTAGGAGTCAATCAATACAATCAATCATGTTTAGAACGAGGCTCGTGAATTGCTATATGGATTTGTGTTTTTGTGAACAGTTGTCATTGTGGTCATTACCGTGTGACTGTGGGTTTAATTTTATAGGGTTACAACATGCGAAACACGAGTATATTCCGATTCGAATCCATTCTATTCTGGTCATTGATGCACAGATAACATGGATACTTTTCAATATCTGATCATGATTTGAAAAAATTGTAGTGAGAAAATCCTGTCCATAGAGATAATATGACCAAATGTGACAAGATAGATTAGCAGTCACACAGTTAAAAAATAATCCATTTATCCTTTCATAGATAAAGATCTATACTGAAGAGATGTATATCAGATGTAAAATGATGAAAGGATTTATAGAAGGCTTGGAGAAAATCCCGCTGAGATCATGCGTTCACACGACCGTTGCTCCTCTGTTGCCGTATTGCGGCCCGCATACGGCGGGTCTGCAATACACGGGGCACTGGCCGTGTGCATTCCGCATCACTGTTGCGGACCCATTTACTTGAATCCGAAGATGCGATGCAGAATGGAACGGAAGCACGGAACGGAACCCCACGGAAGCACTACTCAGTGCTTCCTGGGTTTCCATTCCGTGCCTCCGCACCGCAAAAAGATATAACTCGCTCTATCTTTTTGCGGAACAGACGGATCGCAGACCCATTCATGTGAATGGGGCCGCGATCTGCATGCAGCTGCCCACGGTCGGTGCCCGTGCATTGCGGACCACAATTTGCGGTCCACAGCACGGGCACGGCGGGGCAACAGTTTTGTGAACGAGCCCTAAAACTGTGTCATATGCTACAAGAAGGGTTACTGTCACGGATGATCCGCGAGAATATTGAACCGTCCTCCCAATATTATCAATATTGGTCTCCCTTATTGATCAGTAGGTCTATTAAACAGTAATTATTTCCCTAGGCCCCAGAACCTACAATTCGATTACTCAGAGCGTCTTCTTCTGTGCACCCAGAGAACAAAATAGCCTTTTGTTCAAGTCAGTCAATAGATGCCCAGCAGATAACACAATTACAGCTGGCTTCCTTAGGTTGACAAAAGAGCTTCCCTTTCTGCAGAGATATCACAGCTAGGTGTGAAGACTACACCTGGGGGGAGCCATTTGGTGTCGCTGCCATAAGGGTCTGTAAGCTAGCTTGCTGCAGACAGGCCGGCACCAAGGTTTCCCAGATTGCAACATGAATCTGAGATATGATTTTCACCTTTTTAAGAGAGACCTTGCATCTTACGGACGTAAAAATTACATCATCGTGTCACTCAGAATTCAATGGACGTTTACATAGGACAAACATAACTCTAAGAGGTGCCCAGGTAAAGTTATGGTGTTACCCCATCATAGAACCAGTTATAATAGTAATATTTGGTATCCCTGAACTCCATATTTTGTGGGGAATGTGAATATGTGCTTGTTACTTGTGTACAGCGGAGACATCCCGCGATATGGCACATGCCATATTTCAGAACTGACATTCACCTCAGGAATACAGCCTGCCCAGCAGGCGGACTCTCAATTCCCCGCCTTGATTCTGGGACCCTTTATAACAAAGACCTAGAATCTGCTAAAGGAGTTCTCCACTTTTAACAACACCTGAAGAGGGCCTCAGCCAGAGAACCCGTGGGCTGTAGGCATATTACACTGGACAAAGGCTTCTTGGACTTTATCCCTGCAACGGACTATTTCACCAACGGACATCTTTTCTGCGGAAACTAAGTATTTTCTTTCTTTTCTCCCTTTTGTTTATTGGACTATACTTTCCTTGATTATTGTGTTATAATTACTGTGCATCGTGCTAATTTGTATTGTATATAGATATATAATAAATGACCTCCAAGTCATTTCTCTAGCCATATGCCTGTTTTCAAACACTGCAAAAACTTACCCTAGCCTCTCCGAAGAGAAAGCTACTCGGTTCTGTTATCTAGATAGTGGGTTCCTTGCTCCCATAAATTGCAAGGTGGTGGCAGTTAAACTACCCTGTGTGTGGTTCCGGTCCGGTCGCTCACACGCTTACTGGCGGTCAATCGGCGGTCCAATCCCTGCGCTTTCAGCCTATCGACTGTACGGACTCAAGTTAGACTGTCGGTGTGCTGAAAGTGGCCGGGAGGCCTGTTTGCGGATTTCCCACTAGGGGCGCTGTGACGGTTTCAAGACGTATTGTGGCCGCGGCGGTCGCAGTTCGTCACAGTTACCATTACAGATAGTAACACAACAGGTGGATTACATGGATAACCCTCATCCTCAGATATCTGTATTTTATGTTCTCCCTAAAATACATGAGAAGGTTTTTCCACCTCTATTTAGACCAATTACTTTGGGGGTGGATTCCCTTCTTGACTGATTGGGGATTTGGTTGGATAATCATCTCCAACCCCCGGTTCAACGTCTGCCTGGTTTTGTTCATGACTCCAGTGATATTCTAAGTGCAATAAAGGCCTTGACCAAACAGTTGCGCACATATATTGATTTTCTGGTTGATTTAAGGTAATTTCTTTTTTTCCGTTACTAAGGTTTTCGTTGGACCATAACTTTTTTTTCTTTCAGTGGTGAATATTTTTGCAAACCCAGGGATGTCCAACGCAAATGTATATGTTGGTAATTGGAAACAAAAATGTATTTATTTGTTGGATAAACCCTTTGTGTGCGATGATGTGTGCTGGCATGGGCGCAATATTAATGATGTGCTCCTTATTTGGGGTGGTATGTCTTCATCCATACCACCATACATCGAATGCACATACATTAATAATAATTAAGACAATTTAACTTTAACTTACCAAGTTGCAGAGAAAGTAATTTCCTATTTAAATATCTTATTGACAGCAGACAGTCAAGTTATCAAAACTCAGATATGTAGAAAACCTGTTGTGGGTAATTCATTGCTTCATGCAATGAGTGGGCACTTCCACCCCCCACTACGTAGTCAGAAATCTGCCTGTAGGTGGATATATGAGAGCAAGAAGGATATCCATAGATGGTTCCATTTTTGATTCAAAGGCTGAATACATAACCAATAGGCTTCTTAAGGAAAAGTTTATTTTTTTCTAATCAAGTTTCCCCAGACAGGTATCCATTTCATCTGGAGGGTCAATACTACAAGGCAGTATGCATGGGTTTATTTGGTTGATCCTGCTCATAGGTGCTCTTTAGCAACATTACGTACAGATAGCAGGTCTTTCAGTTGAGGTTCTAGGTAAAAATGAGCAAATCAATTCTAAACTAATTGGGTTCAAACCAATTCTTGTAAAAATTTTAGTTGCATCTGAATTTGATTTTTGAGAAAAAAATTAATAAATAAAGAAAAAAGTGAGAGACTACAGAAAAATATGAGTCCTAGGAGGCTTTAGGGCTGAAAACCCAAATTTCCATGCCTATTGGAGCGCTTTAGATTCGGGGAGAATCAAATCAAAACGGAATCTAATTTTAAGCAATTCACTCATCTCTAAATGTAGCCAATAGCTACTGAACAGGAAGTGATTGCAGAGAGGCCCAACAGATTTACTAGAATTTACACCAGAAACTGGCAATAATTATAGCTCAAACCTATGTCAGCTCATAGATTTGATCTTCTGTTCCAGGACATGCCAGAACAGGCACTTACCCTAGAACACATCATGTTAAGACTGACAATTGAAATGCCCCAATGTATCTTACTTATACATACCTCCCAACTTTAGAAAAGAATGAAGAGAGACATCATGTTGTGGCGAAGCCCACTCCGGCAAATGTTTTCAGCACTAGGCCACACCTCTAACTCAGCCAAAAACATCACTAAACACTTAATCCCACACAGTCCCCTAAATGCCTTCACATAGTAATTATTCCCCTTTTATGCCACCACACAGTAGTTATGCCAGCAGTGTGCCTCCTTCACAGATTTTGCCAAGATATGTGTCTCCTTCACAGTAGTTATGACAGATATGTGCCCCCTCACAGTAGCAATGCCCAGATATGTGCTCCCTCACAGTAGCGATGCCCAGATAGGTGCCCCCTCAAAGTAATATGCCCATTAATATGCCCCCCTCAAAGTAATATGACCAGCTGTTCCCTATCACAGTAATAAGCCCAGCTGTACCCCCGTTCAGTAGTATTCCCAGCTGTGCCCCCTCGTAGTAATATGCCCAGCTGTGCCCCCTCACAGTAATATGCCAAGCTGTGCCCCCTCACAGTAATATGCCCACATCTGTCCCCTCACTGTAATATGCCCAGTTGTGCCCCCTGACAGTAATATGCCCAGCTGTGCCCCCTGACAGTAAAATGCCCAGCTGTGTCCCCTGACAGTAATATGCCCAGCTATGCCCTCAGACAGTAATATGCCCAGTTGGGCTCCCTTCATAAGCAGTAAAAAAAAATGCACATACTTACCCCGTTCCCCAGCAGCAGCAGCAGCAGCAGCAGGATACACGGAGCTCCTGGCTGGGGGAGTAATGATGAAACAGAGAGAGGATGGACGGCTCTTGCTTCATTGATATAGGCAGTTGTCTCTGCATCCTATAGAAGCAGGGACAGCTGCCATAATGCGGGACATACCTCCCCCGTACTGGGACCGCGGGACAGCCACTGAAATCTGGGACTGTCCTGCTGGATCTGGGATGGTTGGGAGGTATGCTTATATCACCAGTTACACTGCCACATTTTGACCCTCAGCAGAGCATGTAATAATTACTTTGTGGAAACTATTCTTTTACATTTCTAGTTTATGCAAGTTTTATAAACAGCTTTGGTAATTTTCAGTAAATTATACATTGTTTTAAATTAATTAAAAGTAATACATGAGAAGCAAGAAAACCCTAAGGCTTGTCTTTCAGTTATAAGACTAGGATTTGTATGTGTGAGGACAGTGGAGAAATACATTACAGTTTGTGTTTTTTTCTGTTCTTTCATTATCTTAATACAATAACTCTGTAGTGACATAGTAGTCAGAATTTGCCATTCCAAATTTAAAGTGCACATCTACTAAAAGAATAAGATTTATATGAGCTCTGTTCTCTTAGATGGGGTCTGTACTACCTAGCAGATTTTTCTACTAGAGACAGAAAGTTCTAATCATAGCCAGCTAATTTAGAGGCCATGTACTGTCTTTGGTCTCCTGGTCACCTAAACTGTGTTGAAGCCTATAGAAACATTGCTCTCTCTTTGCTGTCTCTTTCCATCTGTCCTCTATTTTCATATTATTTTATGTGTAAAGTGGTGAGGAAGAACACCCACTTTAAAGGCACTACCCCCATCAGGAATCCGAGGAGCATGGCAGCTCCACCATCAAACTACCAAGAATAGGAGGTGTGTGATCTGCTTATTATGGTGTATACGGACTCTAGAGTCAAGATCTGGTCACTAGATGTGCTTTTGCACAATAAATGGATTACTCTATGAAGAATGCAGAGCAAGAGTCAGCCATAAGGGTCCAGACACTTAAGGGAGTGTCCCTGGCATGAAAAGGTTCAGGGGCACCATGAGTTGCACATTTGTCTGTTGAGGCTATGCCAAAGTAAGGCTCAAGTCTCTAATGGGGCCTCAAGGGGCCTGATTGTGGAGGAGTAGGGGTGAAATGGAGCATTCTGCATGAGTGTTCTTACCAGAGAAGAGATGGCTGTATGGACCAAGTGAGAAATCCTGGGGCCCTGAGAGAACCCCTCAAGGCTTTGTAGGATTATACGTAATACTCTGAAGGTGGCAGTTCAGTTGCCCCAGAGAATTGCAGTCCAGCATTTGGGTATCAGTAATTTTTCTGGTGGGTTGTGGAAGCCTACAGAAAATCAGAAAATCTGCCTTTGATTATGCTGTCCTTTAGTTTGTTTCCAGAAAGGTAAAAATACTGTAAATGATCCTAGTTCTTCACCTGTTGGTATGACATTTCACTATGTAAAGACCGTTTAGATGACTGTTAATAGATATATATACCTTCAAAGATTTCTAACGTAGTAATTAGGTGATCTAATATTTAAATGTCCTTTACTGCCACATATAAGTTTCTATATTCAAAAAGATTAAAATGTTCAAGTGTTTGCCTAGCTGAATAAATGTGAAATGCTTCATCTTGCCAATATTTGGAAGCTATTGCAGGAGATGGATTATTAAGCAAGGCCTTACAGTTGTGCAGGTATGAAGCCTGAGATTTGCAGGAGCAGTTTCACTCATAATATGGTTGTGTTATCAGACTTCCTGCCATTGCTTACCAATTTTGACATGAGAGGAGGCCTGGTCTTCTCAAGAGTGTTCAGTGAACAGTAACCATTCAAAGTGAAGCTTCATCTTTGGAGAAACTGTAAAGTATGTGTAGCGAGCCCTGGGTGAGCTGGTGCAGAGAGTGGGAATGCTACTGCCACTGATGAAGTGTTGCGTCACGGTGTACTACCGCAGGCCATTGCTCCCTGGGGATAGGTTTTATAGGTTTTACTCTTTTACTAAGTGCAATGGAGAACTTTAAGTATTATTAGCAGCTGGTTTCAAGTGCAATATTCTTTGGCATCAGTAAGTTGGCTGAAGCTTAGCACTTATACTGGCCTTGTCGAGTTCTGGGTGGTGGGTGTCTTAGCCATAGTCTCTCACCTCACAGCAGTGTCTTTAAATGCTGAATGTAGCTGTTCATTCTGCTGTCTGTCAAGAATTTACTTGAGGCTTTATTTCTTTGCTCTCTCTAAAGAATCCTCTTTAGGAGCAGGAGCTCTATAGTGTGTGTCCTCTCCCCTCTATGTCTCAGCAGGAACTCCCCGTCCTGGCAGGAAGCAGGACCAGCCCACTCCTACCAAGAGGGGAGAAACAGGGTGGCTAGCCCTGTTCCTTTTTAACCCTTACCATCCATATCTAACAGGTAGCTATGGCCATATAAACACATAAAATACATAACAATATATAACACAACTATTTACATAACTATATACAATTGAAGTACCCACAGGTCTGGGGTACTACACATATACTGTATTAGAATACTGCATAAATAGGAATTACCTTGTAACACTTATTGCTCTAATAATAAAGTACAGTGCCGTTGGTAACTTTGGACTTCCACCTCTCGCTCTTTTTTATAGCTGTTAGCCCGCAGCTTAATGGTTGCACTTGCACATACTAAATAGAAAAGTATTAATGGGACCGATTGTGATATTACCAGTATTTAAAGGAATTGCTATTTCAGTGATTCTCATAAAAATTATTTGAAGTGGCTCTGAAGGTGGAGATTCAGTAAACTAAAATCCCATCTCTTGTTATGGAATACCTCAAGATAATCCTCAGCTACAGCGCTTTGCTAACTGTAATAAACTATTCCATTTGTAATTAGCAACTCTAGAGAGCTGCGTTACACATGGGTAAAGTAGAGCATTTTCAGATTGTTAATTTTAATTCATATTGCTAACACGATTTGAAGAAATGTTTATTAATTATTCTGTTTGATTATTTCACAAAATAAAACTAAAAAACTTTTGATATTTTGCAAACCAAAGAGCTAACTATTTATTCTCCACTGCTATTAAAGTTTAGAAAAATATGTATTTACAGTGTAGTACTGATAAATAAAATATCTATCTAATTTCTATCTATATATCTATTTATCCAAAAAAGAAAACAGAAGGTGAAAATATGGGTGCAATCCCTCTGGGAAGATAGGCAAAACAATTCACTAGTATATCCAAATTAAAAGAGGCAGCACTCCATGTGAGGTGAAATGATGTTGGACCAGTTTATTCCCCAAGAAGCAACATTTCAGCCCAATGCTTGGGCTGAATGTATCTATCATAAAAAATAAAATAAAAAAAATCCACGGCACTCCCAAGGATGTGATTCAAAAGTGTTGTTCTTTAATGATCTAGCTATCTGACTATCTATCTATCGATATTTCTTGGCTACTGTAATATGGCAGGAAAACACGTTGCTCCTGCTGTCTGCCACTGATCTTCAAACCACCAGTTTTTTATGTGTTTACTAGGGGTGAGTTAATTGAGCAATTCATTCCAAGACTTCATTTTAATGCTATATGGAGACCTGTCTCCATTTTTGCACAAAAATGTATGCCTTCTTGGGATTTTCCACCAGTCTTTACTTCTCAAATAAGTGGACAGGGTTTTCTGTAGTCTGACAGATTTACTATACTATACTATACATCATAAACTGGTTGTTTTTCACGTTTACTACAATAAATATTCAGAAATGTGTACAGTATGTTTTGGGTACACAGAAGCTGCACAGAAATGTGAAAATTGTTAGGGCTTCCTGAGGTTCCGTTTCCAAGCAGACTCCTTGCAGAGAATGAAATATGTTTTTGGAGAATGCAGTAGCAGTTTAGAAAATGTTTCCGCAGTCTGCATTGATGAGTTGTCACCTGAAACCTATAACTGACAGGTAGATCATTTCCAAAACTAAAAATTAAATATATACACAGAACCTCTTTGTATTACAAACAGGGAAATGAGTATGAAAAAGTGTGAGTCTCCTTTAAAGATTAGTAAATCAGCAACAGCTGTAGACTACAAAACTTTAGTGTTCTCTTCTATGGGGCTTCACTTATTCCCTTAACAATACAGAGGAACTTTGACTGGGGCTACGTAACGTTGTTGCTCTCATAAAATATATTAAATTGTGTCCTGTATTTCTGGAACAACATGCTGGAACTGTATTTAAAAAAAAAAGGATATATACAACTCCCTTACTGCAAACCTAGGAGCTAACTATTTATTCTCCACTCCTATTAGAGTTATAGAAAAATATGTCTTTACAGTGTAGTACTGATAAATAAAATATCTATCTAAATATCTAGCTATCTATTTCTGGAGCAACATGCTGGAACTGTATAAAAAAAAGTATATATACAAATTCCTTACTGTCCTTATTTACTCTTATGCCTTTGGTGTCTTTTTAATATATTTTTACGCACATTATACAACAGGATAATAATCATATAAATAAAAAAATATAGAAAATCATAAAGTGTTACAAACCGGATTCCCAGGAACACTGGTCCAGGATTCTTTGATCCCTAATCAGGGGATCAGTCTGCTAAGCAAAGCTATATATCGTTTGTTAACTGTAGTCATATGGCATACGACCTTATGAATAAAGCAGAACTAAACTTAAAGGGGTTGTCCCACTGCAAGATCTTATCCCCAGGATAGAGATAAGTGTCTAAATGGAGTGGGTCTGGCCAGTGGGTGAATCACTAGAATGGGTGCCCATGATCCTATAGAGATGGCCAAGTACAAGCGCTCCACTATTTTTGGCAGCCCCATAGAGCTAAATAGAGAGACAATATGCAAGTATGTCCACTGCACAATTAAAAGGTGTGAACAGAGGACCTCCACCAATCAGACACTTATTCCTTATCCTGTGGATAGGGAAACCGTTCTTGTAATGGGATAACCCCTTTAATGTCTGAATGTGTGATCTGTAAACTCTGGAACTTGCCAGAAGTCCTTTCATGTATGAGTAGGTTGGTATTGGCTTGAAAGAACAGCTTAAAATAAAATTTCCCCATAAATTAATACCATAAACGAAGGTATGAAATGTTATCTTATTACAGAAAAAAATCATATTTCTTAACTTAGCCTCTCTCCTCCTCCCCTTTACTTTCTGGATTGATCTTTCTCTCATATTTTACTGTTAAAATCCAAATACAGGAATCTATACACACAGAGATTAGGTTTTAGTTGCTGCCCATAGGAGACTATGAAGAGGACATAGAAGGAGGAAGGACCATCTGCAGAGAGAGAAAGAGGGAGAGAGAGAGAGAGAGAGCTTCACATAGACACTATTGCTTCTGCTGTCTAACCTCCGTGCTGGATTCACAGCATCACTGCTCAGTACTGTTGTATAATGCTACCCTTGCTGGTGCTGCTGCTGCCTTCTGGGGATTTGCTACAAAGAAAGAGGAGAGAGCAGGATCTCCTCATCTCTATGTAGGTTATTGGAGACACCATAGCAGCTACTCTAGAGCAGAGCTGGGGGAAAAGACTTGCTGTTAAATGCACGAAGCAAGTCCCATAATGTCTTATAAATACTGCTACTCCTCATGTACACACATCTACCTGAAATGATTGGTATATAACCTTAGTATACCTAACTTTGCTTTATGGTTGAGTGTTCTTCTCAAAATATTGATACAGTGTGGAGTTAGTGGTAATGATCATGTATATCATAGATACCAGGACTGTGTTACATGTTAGGTGAGGTCTCAGCCCCTCATCATTGCCCTCCTGACTGTGAGAAGGACAGGAGGGCAATGCATCAGTCTTAATACATCAGTCAATTGTGCTTTACAAGTCTCTCAATTAGAGATGAGCGAAGTTTTAAAAAATTCCGGATACTTCGCCGAATATCACCAAGAAATTTGGTTCGTTACCAATTAATTCTTCACACAGTGCATTAAACCAGGTCTAGCCTGGTGATAGAGATGTGGATATCATTCTTGATTAATTGAGATGGTCCCCCATATCCTCCAGCTCTCAGTTTACGCCTTATTCACTTAAGTTCCAAGAGGAAACTCCTCCATGATGTGTCATATATGATGTATGCTGTACTGCTATTAGAGTGAAGCCATTGCAATATGGCACTTGCACTTAGATGTTTGCATAGTTTGCATACCAGAGTTAGTAAAACAATGCACAATGCTCAGATGCCAAGTGTTAACTCTTTTAATATTGTATTCTCGCCAATGAAACAATGCCACGAGCCTCAGGGAGGATGCCCCCTCTGATGTCCTTATAAACTGCTTCACTTCCTAGAATAAAGAGAATCTGCTTTGACCCTTGCCTGGTGTCAGTGTGGGTTCTTCCATGCATGTAAAATCCTAGGATCAGAACAATTTGGAGCAGTAGAGAAAACATAATTAGCCCTGATTGAGGGCATCTTCAACACCGGCCTGCAGTTAAACTTCAGGGAGTGTGTATCTCGGTGTGCATCAGTGTGCATTGCACCAAAATGCATAGCTGATCCTTTCTGGTAGCAAAACAGTTACAGTGCATCAGAATAACAGGCAGGTCACATACTGTATATGGACATGAGCATCATCGTGTAGGCCACCAACATTCCTACAATAGCTAATCATTTCTGCTAAACCAGAAGAAAAGCATACAGCAGCCTTCAGTAAAGCAAAAAACTGCTGCACGTCTCGGTGATCGATTGCTGGCAAAACATGTGACGAGGAGTAGGGGGAGAAGGATGAGCGTCAGGAGCAACATATGAAAAGAAAGGAACAAAAACTTCCTTTTGCTGAGGATGAGGAGCCCTGACTGCTGGAGAAGGAGTGCAGGCTGCTGGGAGATGCATCAGTTGCTGCGTCAGGCAGTACCCCAACATCAGTGCCACGGTTTTCCTAGGCTACTTTATGGTAATACTTCAGGTGCTAATGCAGGGCCGTGGTGCCAATATTTGTACCCTAACTGCGCTTCACCTTCTTCCCACATATCCTGCACACCACCCCGCTAATGTCCTCCAGTGACTTGATAAAAAAATTCCAACACTGCTGAGTGTGGCATTTTACCCCGACCACTCTGTGTTGACTGCTTGGCACTTCCTTTTTTGAACAAATGCACAGCTAGTTGTTTCCTAACCACTAGGCTCCTGAGTAGCAGGTATACTCAGGGTATGTTTGGCTCCAGATCTCCCACTGCTTTTACCCTGCTGGCACATTGCCACACTGCTGCTGTCTCACGGGCCTGCTACCACCCTAACCCCCTGATGATGATGATGTTCCCTCTTTACCCGGCTCCCATGTGCGATTGGCTAAAATATCATCCACTACTGTCTTGTCGTCGCTTATGTTACCCTTACCCTCACCCTGACCGTTCGCAACACGTGCTCCCAACCGACTGTCATCAGCGCTAGGTGCACACCTAAAGGAGGATGCAGTGGACCTCTCCTCTACGTCTGTGCTGGCCTATAGGTTCTGACTGTCCTCAATAAGCTTCTCTTCATTGACAAGTGGAGCAGAGCCGACAGCATAGATTACTTTCTGAGCTGAAGGAGCAGCCAGATTCCTGGCTGTGTGTGCCTGATGTCACTTGAGATGATGTTGAAGAGCGAGTCAACCATCCCAGTACAGCTGGATTGTTGGTCAAAACAGGATCGGTGGATGACAGTGGCAGCTCTGGCCTGTTGCTGCGGCTGCTGCTACAACCAACCCTTCATCTACTGCTACTTGTGCTACTTGTTGCTTCAGCAACATTTTTGTCACTGCCCGTTCCTTTTGAGGCCCCAGGCAACTGTCTGTTGGCTATAGTGTACAGTAACTGAATCAGTAATGTGACTATGTAACTAAGTATGAATGGTGCAGCAGTTGAAATAGATAAATGTGCCTATATATTAGACTGCATGTTGACAAATGAGTCTGATGCACAGTAAGTTTATGTATAACAGAACAGATTAAGTATGCACGGCACAGCAGTTGAACCGCGCCTATATATTAAACCTCCTATTAACACTAATTTTGACGCACAGAAAGTCTATGTATAATTGAACAGATTAAGTATTAATGGTGCAGCAGGTGAACTAGAAAAATGCTCTCTCGCCTGAAACCTCTTTTGTTCCACTGCTAAGTGGGGGTCTTAGTAAGTGACCTCCACTAAATGTTTGCAAATGTTTTAGTTTTTTTTCTTTAAACTTCAAGAACCCTGTGAATAAAATACTGTGGGGGAGATTTATCAATTTATCTGGTGTAAAGTAGAACTGTCTTAGTATCCAAAGGAGCTGTGAAAAATGAAAGTTGAAATCTAATTGGTTGCTATGGGTAACTAAACCATTTCTACTTTACACTTGTTTGAAAATCTCTCCCTATGTGCCTTCTAAAGATTTTTCAAACGTAAAAGCTGTATTAGGCTACATGCACACGACCGTTGTTTTGGTCCGCTGTCCGTATCCGTTGCTCCGTTCCATGGTCCGTAAAAAAAATCATAACCTCTCCTATTCGTGTCCGTTTTGCGGACAATAATAGGCAGTTATATTAATGGCTGTCCGTGCCATTCCGCCATCCGTGTTTTGCGAATCTGCAATTTGCGGACTGAAAAACACACAACAGTCGTGTGCATGTTGCCTTACACTGGAAGATTGCCTGACAGATGATTGCTGTCGTGATATTTCAGCATGCTTAAAAATCACAATTTGCGGTTTACGGGGGGGCGGAGCCAACTGAGGAGCAGGACGGCTGCATGTGATTTCAGCTCCTGCATTTTGTGCTAATTTTTACAATTTTTATGTTTTTTTTTTACAAAAACTGTGTAGCTCTGAAGACACCAAGAGTCTGGGAGACGACCTAGCTACTTTGTTTGGCTGTGATCGCCTTATTTTCGGCGAATATCTGGGTTTTTGGCAGCGAGGCCTGTTCCCCTGCAGGCGCTGCTGTCTGAGCTTCCGGCGGAAAACAGACGCCGACGGAGGATAATTAATCCCTTTCTCAAACGTTTTTCGAACGTCTCTAAACGTTTACTAATACCCCAGAGACTAATTGAGACAAGAAGCAACCTACAGACGCTTGTGCTGCGGGACTGTGCTGTGACAGAAGACTCCGGAGCGGCGCTTCTAGCAGTGTCAGAGCCGATTTAGGAAAAGAAGTCCCGTCCTTTCAAGACCCTGTCTACTGAGGAAGATCAGTGAGAGACAGCCGAAAACTAGCCTGAGGACATCACCGAGGTTAGTAACATTTATCACTGGAACCGGGAGTATATTCGAACCGGCGAAAGTAGTTCCGGCCGGAGCTACAACTGGCACAGTAGCTGCTTCGGTGCCTTCTAACAGATCCCTCCGCGCCTGAGTCCCGGCACCGGCGTGTGGCTGATAGGTGCTCCAGGACTAAGAGAGGACAGGCATAGAGGCTATCTTAACATAAGGCACCACTGTGGGGCTGACAGTTGCTCCAGTGCCCTGAAAAACGATTGTTAGACCTCCCTGTGTGCGGCTCCAGTGTGATGAAATAAAGCCTTCATGCTTGGCCACTGAGAAGAATGGCCGCTTGAACGAACGGCTCCTGCACCTCAGCGACTGAAAAGCAGCTCCCTTCAGCTAGGACCGCTGCCATCTCCGCATCCTCGCCGGCAAGGAAGCTGGACACTATCCAGGAAGCCATGGGGAAATCAAAAAGGCAGTTGCCTAGACTGCTCAGCGGCAATCTGGACAGTTTCTTTGAACGGGGCCCGGCCAAAGATGGCGCAGGCTCCCGCGCCGGAACCCGCGCATCGTCTCCTCGGGGCAGCGCATCGCCCAGGAGCGCTTCCAGATCTCCGTCGCCTGTGCTTGAGCCCGATGCCTTCTCCCTGACAGAGGCAGAGTTCCCTTCGCTCCCACCAACTCCGAGTGATCTAGGAACCCCGGGGAACGTGGAGACACATGATGGCGCCGCTGCATGCCGGAGCGAGATGTCACCCTCCAGCAGCCCTCAGAAGCAGAGGCCGCGCTTGGACACTGAATGTTCCACTAAGGTCGGTGAGGGACCCTGGGCTCAAACAGCAGAGCCTCTTGTTGCAACACCCATCGTCGCCTACCGTACCTCAGACAAACCGCTCTGTGAGGAATCCATTAAAAACATGTTGCTGGCACTGCATCAATCCATGCGCTCAGACATGGCTGGGTTAATTAACCCTCTGGCGGCTAAAGTGAAGGATAACGCAGATAAAATCCAGCATGTAGAGAACAAAATGGCGGACTTTGCCATGTCGCAAAATAGCATTATTGATGCCCACAATGACATGGCGGAAGAACTGGAAACCGTAAAAAGCAAGTTAGCGGATCTGGAAGATCGTTCCAGAAGGAACAATGTTAAATTTAGGGGCATCCCTGAAGATGTAGCACCCCGAGACCTGCAGCCATATCTTAAAAGCCTCATCAAGACACTGCTACCTAAAATCCCTGTTCCTGACATGATAATAGACAGGGCTCATAGAATCCCAAAACCTTCACACCTGAGTGCGGATATACCAAGAGATACACTTGCTAGAATCCACTTCTTTCACACTAAAGAAGCCCTTATGCTGGCGGCTAGGAACTGTGACAAACTCCCTGCTCCATTTCAGACTGTCAGACTTTTTGCGGATCTCTCCATGTCGACTTTGAGACAAAGAAGGGAACTGCAACCAATTACCCTTGCCCTTAGGGATAATGATATCCAGTATAAATGGGGCTACCCACAAAAGCTGCTGATCCGGAAAGATGGAAAAACGCATGTGGTGAAATCGGTCTCAGATGGACGAGAACTGCTTATAGCGTGGGACATCCCTCTTCAGGTGGAGAAAAGAGGGAACCGAAGAAGAGATGATCCGATGAATGCGGCTGGAGCTCAAGTTGGCTGATGCTTTCAATGAGACTGCCACAGTTCTGAATTGGTGATGTAGGAGACTCCATAGTTGGCCGCAGTGGGTTTATCAGCGGCTAGAGGAGTGGAGTTCTTTTGCTGTTTTCGCTTACTTCATGTGGGGTTTGATGTCTATTCTTTTTATCTAGGTGCAGATAGTGTTATATGCCTGCATTTCTAATACCCTTCTCAGCCTACTAGTGGACTTACGCCACCTATGCCATACTGACGTGTTTTACCGTCTGGTGTCGTAATATCCTTCTCTGTTTTTGTCCCTACCCCATTTATATTGACTCCTTATTTTTCGCTGCTTTGTCGTATCTGCTCAGAGCTTCGTGAAATTTGCATATTGTTAGACGTTTGTCTTTTTGTTATCAAAATTTGACTTGCTGATATTTGGTTGTCTGTCTGCCTGCACAGAACTTGGCCCCTCCCCCCACTCTAATGGGTCTTAAACTATTGTCTTTGAATGCTAAAGGACTTAATTGTCCGCAAAAAAGAACATATGTGTGGCGGGAGGCAGCCAAAGCTGGAGCGGACCTCATCTGTATCCAAGAGACCCACTTGCTTCAGGGGGATGCTAAACGCATCCATAATCGTTTCTTTCCTCATGTATTTCATTCTCATTTTAGCAAGAAATCCAGAGGAGTATTCATAGCTGTCAAGAATTCAGTGGCGTTTACTACATTGTCCTCAAAAGTGGACTCCGGCGGCCGATACATCATTCTGGTATGTTCCATCAACAACATCACCTACACTTTGGTCAACGTGTACGCACCTAACAATCACCAAATCTCTTTCATGCGGAAGCTACTGAAACAGGTGACCCGCATGAAACAGGGGAAGGTGATTCTCTGTGGAGATTTTAACATGGTGATGGATCGGTCGCTGGACTCCACCAGCCCTAACCGGCGTATGGGAGGAGATGCTGCTTCTTTGCTGAGATCAGAGGGCCTTATTGATGTGTGGAGGGCTCAGCATAGTGGAGAGAAAGATTACACCTTCTTCTCTGCCCCCCATCTCTCTTACTCACGTATTGACATGTTTTTTGTTGATCAAGCCACCCTACTGCACACAATATCCTCAGATATTGGTCTCATACAATGGTCCGACCATGCCCCAATTACATTGTCGTTGGAGGATTTATACCAATTCCCATCTGCCCCTATATGGCGTAACGATACGTTTTTATTTTCCAACCCAGGCGCAGTTAAAGAGTTGTCTGCTGAACTGAGAGAGTTCTTCGCCTTTAATGATGGTTCTGTCACGGATAAGTATGTTCTATGGCAGACCCACAAGGCGTTCATAAGAGGCTCCCTGATTAGATTGAAGTGCAAACTAAGGAAAGTCAGAGAGAAAGAGGTTTCTCAGTTGCTCCAATCCATTGAGGACCTTGAGACCCAGAATAAGGTATCCCCTACAGCTCCGATAACTGCCCTCCTGAAGGCGGAGAGGGACAAACTGTGTAGTCTACTATCCCAAAATTACTCTAAATCCATGCTTTGGTCTAAAGCGAAACATTATGCTCAGGGAAACAGAGCGGGTAGACTATTGGCTAACAAACTTAAGGCTCAACAAACTAAATCAAAAATCCCCTTCCTTATACACCCGTCCTCTAAGGCCAAATTACTAGACCCCAGGGATATTGCAGAACAGTTCCGTACCTACTATCAGAGCCTATATAATCTCAAGGATGGAATTGATTTACCACAGAACTATTCAGAATTCGTGGAAAATTTCCTGACCCAATCAGAGTTGCCCACTCTATCCCGGGACCAACTCCATTCATTAAATGCCCCTCCTACGCCTATTGAACTCCAGAAACTTATTGCTACTCTTCCATCAGGCAAATCCCCAGGCCCAGACGGGTTGTCTAATGAATATTATAAGCATTTCTGTCCTATACTGTCCCCACATCTCTTGGATATTTTTAATAAAGCTCTGGCGGGTACCCCGTTCCCGCCAGAAATGCTCGCGGCCCTTATAGTCACCTTGCCGAAACCAGGTAAGCCCCCAGAGGTACCACAAAATTTCAGGCCGATTTCGCTATTGAATTCAGACATCAAAATTTTTGCCAAACTGATAGCCAGTAGACTATCGGTTATGCTTCCTTCTTTAATTAAAGATGATCAGACGGGGTTTGTTAAGGGCCGGGTGCCGTCAGATAACACTAGACGACTGATTGATCTCTTTGAACATGTTGAACGGAATAGCCTCTCTATGGTAGCAGTGACCCTGGATGCGGAGAAGGCGTTTGACCGTCTTCACTGGTCATTCGCATTCTCAGTCCTTGGTAGAATGGGGTTCGAGGGTAGCATTTTGAACGCCTTCTATAGCTTATATGCCTCCCCTTCAGCTAGCGTATGGGTTAATGGGGTAGTATCTGCCCCTTTCCAGATTACTAACGGCTCGCGTCAGGGATGCCCGTTGTCACCCCTCCTCTTTATACTGGCTCTTGAGCCTTTAGCCCAACATATCCGACGCTCATCTAGTATACAGGGGGTAGTCGTGGGAGGGAGGGACCACAGGATATCATTATATGCTGATGACATTATCCTTACTCTCTCAGACCCCCTTCAGTCACTAGATTCAGCTTTGGATTTGATATCACACTTTGGTACTCTTTCGTACTATAAAATTAACAATTCCAAATCCCAAGCCCTGTTGCTTAATATTTCCCGGGAAGAAGATAGATTGCTACGGTCCCGTTTTACCCTGGATTGGCAGGAAAATGAGCTTCCATACTTGGGGATTAAGTTGACGTTCCCCTGTGTGCATTTGTACAAATTGAACTATGAACCTCTCCTCGACACCATGGCAACCGACTTCTCCCAATACTCCATGAGGGAGATATCCTGGGTTGGTAGAGTGGCGGCATTTCAGATGATGACATTACCTAAATTGATATACGTATTTAGAGCTCTTCCTATCCCGGTCCCAGACCTGTTCTTCCACAAAGCGCAGGCAGCATTGTCCAAATATGTTTGGAAATCATCTAAGCCCCGGATTGCCCAAAAGCAGCTCTTCTTACGGAAAAAAGCAGGAGGACTGGGTTTACCTTGTATTAGCGATTACCATAGAGCCATTGGCCTGTCGTTAGCCAGGGAATGGTGGAATATAGAGTGTGACAAAGCCTGGCATCAAATAGAATCCCACTCGATTAAAGGGGGTTCCTTGAAAGACTGGTTGATTAGCATATTATGGAGTAGGAAGGTCCCTGATGTCTCCCTACAAACCGTGAGTCATGTGGGGAGAATTTGGTTGCACTTTCATAGTTCCTATGCAGATTCTAGGGACACCCTGTTCTCCCACGTTGACATCTGCTCCTTGGAGTGGACATTGAGAGATATAAGTCTTCAGAAGTGGCGGACACAGGGAATTGAGAAGGTCTCCCAAATTATTAGCTCTGCAGGGGTCACCCCATTTGCTACGGTCCAACAGACGTTTCAGCTTCCATCAGGCGAAATATTTAATTATCTCAGGGTTAAACATCTCTTGTCATCAATCGTTGCTAAACCCCCTTCTACGCACAAAGGGATAATTCAACTCTACTGCTTCCAAAACTTGCTGAAAAAAGGGGCGACAGGGCGCATATATGACTGCATGGGGGATAAGTCTGAATTTGTCAAATCTAAATCATTCCAGAGATGGGAGAGTGTGTTGGGCAGCTCATATTCTACGGCTGAATGGTCTTCTGCTATAGGCTTTCTGACCTCTAACTTCAAGTGTGTCACGCATTATGAAGCTGGGGTAAAAACGCTTCTAAATTGGTATTATACGCCTGAGAGATTGCATGTTATTTACCCTACATCTTCCCCTATGTGCTGGAGGGGGTGTGGAAATGTAGGTTCCCTACTCCACGTCCTGTGGACATGCCCAGTTATCACTGATTATTGGAAACAGGTATTTATGTTGCTAGGTGAAGTATCTGGCCAGCGCAGCCCTCCATCTCCGGGAATTGCTCTTCTGTTCTTGGGCATCCAGCAAATTTGCCCTTCATATAGACCAGTGGTGGGGCACATCTTGCTTAGCGCCAAATTGGTTATCACCCGTCATTGGAAGGAGATGAACCCCCCAGTTGTTGCGGAGGTGATTACTGAACTGAATAATACATGCAGGTATGAGAGGTTGCTCCCTCCTTCTGTGATTTCTCCTATGAAGTATAAAAACACCTGGGATCCATGGATGGTTCACCCGAAGTTTGCCAGGTAAACAGGCACTAATGCCACAACACTGTAAGGGGGATAGTCGCTTGTGTCCTCCTTGAACGTGCTTTTTAGAGGTCCCTCCTGTAACCTTATCTTACGTGCAGATAGATTTGTGTTTGGCATTTGCTATTCACTGTTATAGTGTTTGCTGTACATTCTACAGTTTGTATTTTGACAGTACAATTGGCCTGATCTTCTGGCTAGATGTAATGATTTGTATCTTAGGTGGCTGTGTCCACTTCATCATATCTATGTACTGTACCCATGCAATGCTTTGTTTCCTTATATTTGAAAAAATAAGAAAATTTCAATAAAAAAAAATGTTGAACTCTAAAATCACAATTTGCCAGTGGCAAATCTTGCTTTCTAATCATGATCTGCTGCCGGCAAATAACTAGACAGCATGGGGACGAGTGATGGCATAACAATCGCTCCTCCCCATGCTGTGGAAGAGATCGCTGCATGTAATAGCAGCAGTCTCCTCCACTAGCGAGCATGTAGGATCACCTGTAGGATCGCTAAATGTAATACAAGCTTAAGACGAGTAATATTTGCTAACATAGTGCATGGTGGACAGTGTTTTATAATAGGCTTTATCACCAAGTGAAGATAAGACCCGATCTTTGCTCTTCCTTAAAGAAATGATATTGACGCTTGCCATAGTGAGGAAGGACCAGGTCATCAAAACTTTTTCCCCCTGATTTGTTTTTATGTGACAGGTTGGGGTCAATCAGGAAAGGTATTGTATCATAAGTGCTTTGACATCTTCAGGGAATGGTAACATCTAGGTATGTTGCTGAGCATGTGAAGGCTTTGATAAAAAAAATTACAAAAATGTACACAGATAACAAGATGACAATGATCTTGTCTTCATAGCTAACCCAGTGTTAGTGTACATAGTTACTTCATCATGTCAAAATGAAAGGTATACCTTGCAGTCCAAAGTCTCTTAGGTCAGAAGGTTTTAACTGGTGCTTCAAGAGGAAGCCAAAAACATTCTAAGCCTAAACTTCCAGAGAGATTGATAATGCCATGTGCAGGACATTGCTGGACTTTGTCATGCAAAAGAAGCACAGCCATGGATGGTAATTCACACCTTATAGGAATCTTCTTTTATTCTCCCCTGAAAGGTTTAACATTGCATTAATATAAGAATATAAGGAATACACATTTCATTAGGCTCTCTCTGTTTACAACGTAAGCTGGGGTGGAGTGCCAAACAGTGCCATGGAGACCTTTGGTTTCATGGAAAAAATAGCATTGCATACAGCACTATTCCTCTTGTTACATTATTAGAGGAAGGCTCTGACGCCAGCATGAACATGCCTTACCAACTTTTTGCAGTGATATCTTATCAGCCTTGGACTGACCCACAGGGAAACAGGTGAATACACCCATGGACCCCAGGCAAAGGTGGGCCCACAGTACCCCAGCCCAATATCTCAACCAGTCTGTATTCATATTAAAAACTGGGCAGATTATTTAACAAGCTACCCATTTTTTTCAATTATAAATGCGTTGGTTGGCTGAAATGACTTCCAGGTATAGAGGCAGGCCATCCAGTATCCTCTTTCACCTGGGACTTGTCTTCTCAAGGTTGTTGCATGGACTCCCATAATTAATCATCTTGAGGGTCTTTTTGCTGCCTACCGCTATGTGCATAGGTAGTATTTGCATGTAGCTGTACAGTGGGCCCCCAGAGTTAATTTTACTGGTGGGCCCTAGATATCCCAGTCCGACACTGTAGCTTATTATCTGAGGACTGGGGCTTATTGAGGTTCAGCTAAAATTTCTGTGAAAAGGCATAATTTGGGGTTTTCAGAGTGACTGTAATGTGCCAATTAAATGTAGAGTAGTTGAGTGGATGTGAAAATAACTCTTCTATATACCCTTTCAACTAGTTTACTGTGGCTATTGCGTACCTTCAGTATTTCCTACAGAAACAGTGCAGAAATATTAGAATTCTTCTACAGCATCCCCAAAGGGGAAATACAGCTTTACATAAGCCCCACTCAATAATTTGATTGTCTATGCAATGCATAGGCATGTTTGATCCTTCAGAGCATAAAATCAAATCAATTTTACTCACTAGGGTGATTATGGCTAATTTACTGATGCAAGGACAGGGGTGGGGGTTCTTAAAGGGGTTGTATGACCCCCAACCTAAAATGAAAGGGTTTATCCCACAAAACTTATTCTACAGTTTTCAAAGCCCCCACTAGCCCTAACTTATTCAATGAAATGTATATATATATATAGCACTTTACAATAAGAGCAGTGAGACTATGGAACTTTCTGCCTGAGGAGGTGGTGATGGCGAGTACAATAAAGGAGTTAAAGAGGGGCCTGGATGTATTTCTGAAGTGTAATAATATTACAGGCTATAGCTACTAGAGATGGGTCGTTGATCCAGAGAGTTGGGAAGGAATTTTTTCCCCCTTAAGTGGGGAAAATTGGCATGTACCCCACAGTTTTTTTTTTGCCTTCCTCTGGATCAACTTGCGGGATAACAAGCCGAATTGGATGGACAAATGTCTTTTTTCAGCCTTATATACTATCTTTGTATGTTACCACCTGCTGCTTATGCTCACTGAACAAGCTGATCTGCAACCAGCTGAGAAAGCACTCCCCTCTCCTGAACAACCAGATTGAAATAAATCTAGCAGAGCAATTGGAGCAATGAATGGGGAAGTACAGGGCTGGTTCTAGCTTTGTTGGAGATTGTCATGTGGGATATAATGTCTGACTTTAGTTTTTTACATTATTGTTTGGAATAAATACTTTAGTTAAAAGTTTACCTTTTTATATTGACTTGTGCTCATGTACACTAAATTAGTCATGTGAATGGGTTAGCTATGGAGACAAGATCATTGCTGTCTTACTAATCTGTGAATATTTCCAATAGAATTGGGTTTCTAGAGCAATAAATAAATAAAAACTCAACACAGCAGAATTAGGGCTATTTTAGTGGTAAAATGATTGGGGTGGGGTTGTTTGACTCTTACTCCAAAATTAACTAAATGCTGGAATGTGTTTAAAATAAAGAAAAATGCCACTCACCCCTTGTAAGCAGCTCTTTCTAGCACCATGGTTCTTCCTGTCCCACTGCTTCTAGTCTCCTCTGTTCCCATCCATGGTTATATGCACAGCTGCAACTACTCACTGGTCGCAGGGGTGACATATGTTTGATCAGAATGTGCCGCTTGGAGACACATCATTGCTGAGGTCGGTAAATGGCCGCAACGGTATACATGACCAATGATGGGACATCACACTTCCTGTTCTCAGGGGACTGGAAGTAGGGGGGGCAGGCCCCTTGGCACAGGAATGGAGCTGCTTGCAAGAGGTGAGTGCTTTTTTTAAATAATTTTTTTAATGCACACAAATACTTTTAAATAAATTATGAATATCTTATATGTATTGTAAAAATAATCAACAATTATTTGTTGCCTTAGGACAAATGATGATTTTCGCTCTAGAGGCCTTTCTTAGGTAGATTTGTGTATGCTGGTTTCACTATGCCCTGCACTGGGGTTCCTTGCAACCCAGTTATTAAAAAGGTCAGGCCTCTTAATACTTGTGGTGCATTTTGGGCTGCCCATGTGCCACAACTAAAGTCTACACCAGCCAGGAATTGGAGTAGATTTCTGGTGTAACGTGCACTAGTTTTCTGGACCACACATTATTAAATGAGTAATGAACCCCACTACCTCGTCCCCGGCTGGCAACTTTTTGGAAATGTGGTGAGGAATATATTGGCGAAAGTCTCAGCTTTTAATATCTGCATTTATGACTAGCCAGTATAGTCAGTGGCATATCCGTTTGGTGCATTTTTTCTATGATTTATGATTATATTTTCTTCCGCACAATGCTCCGTTTTGTGTAGGATGCCTTTGTGGTGCATGTGGACCGCGCCGACATCCTCCACCGTATGCAAAATATTTTTTGCTGGGGATAGTCGTTTGCTGCGGTCCACATGCGATGGGGCTGCTCCCCCAATGAAAAACATGCTACAGTGTTAGGGGTTGAGCAGCTCCCCCAGATTTGCCACTATATTTCTGTGTTTTTAAATGTGGTGAGGGTGTCTAAGAAAGCGAAACACTGGCTTAGAGTTATAATAATCTTCCCTCCTGTGTATGTGTGCTTTGCTTTGGCAATTAGATGACAGTTGCCTCTATTAACCCCTTCCCTACACATGACGCAATAGTACGTCATGGCAGCAAGTGACTTCCCGCATCTGGACGTACTATTACGTCATGATGATCAGGCGGGCACCTGAGCGGTGCATGCACGATATCTACAGGGGCCCGGCAGTCACTGATAGCCAGGCCCCTGCTGTATCTGCCGGCATCACTGTAAAAGCCAATGCCGTCAGATTAACCCTTTTTTATACCGCGATCCCCGCTGACCAGCGACATAGAAAGGGTTTGCGGCGGGGCAGGGAGTCTATCGGTTTCCCGCACTGCTGTGGCAGGGACACGATGGGTGACAAGGCATCCCGATTCCGTGCAGAGGCTTCCCAATGCCTTGCATGGCATAGGGACCTACCTTCTCCAGGGGCCGAGGAGATCCAGCTCCAGGCTGGGTCTCCTAGGCAACCTGTTAGTGTATTACTCAGTGTCATACACTAACAGGCAATGCATTACAATACAGAAGTATTGTAATGCATTGCAGTGGAATCAAACCCTCATAAGTTGAAGTCCCATAGTGGGACAGAAATAAAGGTAAAAAAAGGGTTTTTAATAAAAAAATAAAGTTTTAAGTAAAAAAAGCATTCTTTTACCCAGATTTTATAATAAAAAAAATAAAAAACACACATATTAGATATCGCCGCGTCCGTAACGCTTTATAAATATATCGCATGATCCACCCCGTACGATAAACACCGTAAAAAATAAAAAATAAAGTCGGTGTAAATAAAGCCATTGTTTAGTCACCTTACATCACAAAAAGTGCAACGCCAAGCGATCAAAAAGGTGTATGCCCCCTAAAATGGTACCAATAAAATTATCACCTCATCCCGCAAAAAATGAGATCATACCTAAGACAATCAGTCAAAAAATAATAATACTATAGCTCTCAGACAATGGAGACACTAGACATCTTTTTTTTTGTTTCAAAAATGCAATTATTGTATTAAAGTGAAATAAATAAAAAATAGTAGACATATTAGGTATTGCCGTGTCCATAACAACCAGCTATATAAAAATATCATATGACCTAATCCCTCTGGTGAACCACTTAAAAAATAAAAATAATGCTAAAAAGCTATTTTTGGTCACCTAACATCACATAAAGGGCAACACCATGCAAACAAAAAGGCGTATGGCCCCAAAATAATACTTTTACTAACAAAAAATTAGACCCTACCTAAGACAATTGGTCAAAAAACTTAAAACTATAGCTCCCAGAATATGGAGACACTAAAATATAATTTTTTTTGTTTTGAAAAGGCTATTATTGTATTAAAGTGAAATAAATAAAAAGAAGTAGACATATTAGGTATTTCCGTGTCTGTAACAAACTGCTCTATAAAAACATCACATGACCTAACCCCTCAGGTGAACACTGTAACCTAAGACAATCGTCCCCCCAAAAAAACTATAGCTCTCAGAATATGGAGACACTCAAGCATAATTTTTTTTCTTTCAAAAATGCTATTATTGTGTAAAACTTAAAAAAGAAAAAGTATGCATGTTAGGTATTACCGCATCAGTAACGACCTGCTCTATAAAAATATCACATGACTTAGTCCCTCAGGTGAACACTGTAAAAATAAATAAAAAAAAACTGTTCCAAAGCAACCAATTTTTTTGTCACCTTCCCCCATAAAGTGTTATATTGAATCATCAATAAAATCATATGTACCCAAAAATGGTACCAATAAGAACGTCAACTCTTCCTGCAAAAAACGAGCCCCTGTACAAGACGATCGGTGTAAAAGTAAAAAAAAAATGGAGACATAAAAACATTTTATTTTTTCAAAAATGCTTTATTAAGTAAAACCGAAACAAACAAACAAAGTAGACATATTTGATATCATTGCATCCGTAACAACCTGCTTTATAAAATTAGCACATGATCTAACCTGTCAGATGAACATTGTAAAAAAATAAATAAAAATGGTGCCAAAACAGCAATTTTTTGTTTACCTTTCCTCACAAAAAACATAATATAGAGCGACTAAAAATCACATGTACCCCAAAATAGTACCCATAAAATTGTCACCTTATCCCGTAGTTTCCAAAATGGGGTATCTTTGGGGAGTTTCTACTGTAGGGGTGCATCAGAGGGGCTTCAAATGGGACATGGTGTCTAAAATCCAGTCCAGCAAAATCTGCCTTCCAAAAACCATATGGCGCTCCTTTTCTTCTGTGCCCTGCCGTGTGCCCTGACATCAGTTTTTAACCACATATGGGGTGTTATTGTAAACCACAGAATCAGGGAAATAAATATTGAGTTTTGTTTGGCTGTTACCCCTCGATGTGTTAAAGAAAAAAATGGATGAAAATGAAAAATTTGCCAAAAAAGTGACATTTTGAAATTTCTTCATTTTTCGTTAATTCTTGTGGAACACCTAAAAGGGTTAACAATGCTTTTAAAATCAGTTTTGAGTACCTTGAGGGGTGTAATTTTTAAAATGGGGTCATTTATGGGGGGTTTCTATTATGTAGGCCCTACAAAGTGACTTCAGAACTGAACTGGTCCTTAAAAAGTGGGTTTTTGAAATTGCTTCTAAAATTGTAAGCCTTCTAACGTTCTTAAACAATAAAATGACATTTACAAAATGATGCCAACATAAAGTAGACATATGGAGAATGTTAAGTAATAAATATCACTTTCTGTTTTAAAAGCAGAGAAATTGAAATTTAGAAAATTGCAAATTTTTTAAAATTTTGGGTAAATTTGCGATTTTTTCATAAATAAAGGGGAAATATATTGACTTAATTTTATGACTGTCATGAAGTACAATGTGTCACGAGAAAACAATCTCAGAATGGCTTGGATAAATAAGTGTTCCAAAGTTATTACCACATAAAGTGACACATGTTAGATTTGCAAAAAAATGGCCTGGGCAGGAGAGTGAAAACTGGCCCGGGGAAGAAGAGGTTAACTCAGATTTATAAAAAAAAAAAATTAAACTTAGACAATCCTTATTTGCAAAAATTCATCTCCATCTGTAGCTGTACCACGGAAGAATAAGATTAGATAATCTTTTCAAGATCATTCATAAACCTCACTTTTGTGAATTTTGGCTCGTTCCATAAATTGACCATTTTCACAATGTGTAGAAGACAGCTGCACTTTAGTAATGCTCCTATTTTGCCTATTAAATGGATACAAAATCTCTCTCTTCCCCCTCCTTTTCTCTAATTTACTGCTCTTCTAAAGCTCTTCAGTGCATAAAAGAAACTGGCAATTTCTACTGGTGTGTCGCACAAAAAAGATTAATATAAACATCAAGAAGCAAATCACAAAGATGGTAACAAGCAATATTTGAAGCACGCTTCTGTTGTGTCCTAAAGTAATTGAACACTCGGCTTATATTTTCCTTTTTGCTTTTAGCCACCAACACATGGATGTATTAAACAGACAGTACACTTAAATTGCGTTTAATCCCATGGTGGAGGAAATTCTACAAAACTGACTCTGCCAAGATCTCTCTATAATTAAACCAAAATAGATAAACTCAAAATAAACTCAACAGCTCTTCCACCGGCAAAGACATTTTCCATTTTCCAGACAATCTTTCGTTTTATACCTATTTGTGGCTAATGCTATACTTCTGAACCTCCTTATTATAACTACAGTATTTCGAATCCCTCGGTCTGTCTTACATGAGGCATGACCGTTGAAGCTATCATTTTTCAAGCCACCAAAATAAAGCGATTTGAAGCATATTGTCAGGTTTTGTTCAAAAATTCTCATGGGGACATGATTCAGGTTAATCTATTAAAAGACTGTGATTTGTTTATATTTATAAACTGTTTTTGCTCAACCTATGAATTTCATTAAAATAAAAGAAACCCCTTAGAAATTTGCTTTGTAGATTTTAGCATTGAATGATTTGAAGGTCTATAAGAGGATCCCCCACTTATCATTTGCAATTTATAATATTGGTTTCTTCCTATGTAGTAGACAGGTCTTTAGGACACCTTGAATGAAAGACCCCAATAGACACCTATGCATGATGGCTTAACCCACTGATTGGATTAGCTGACAATTTAATGTCTACTGGATGCTCCCAATACCCCCCCCCCCCCCCCAAAAAAAAAAAAATCACTTGATTTATATGTTTTTGTGGGAGATAAGCCACCACCAGAGGTGTCTGGCAGTGACCTTCTCCTCTCTATTGAAAACACATACAAACTCGGTTGAACTGAATTTTTTTCCGTGGGAGACAATCATTCAATTGACAGCTATTGAATGTGTATGGGCATCTTAGGGACATATTTTCCCACTACATGCTAGTTTCCCACTACATTTTCACCTGCCTGCAAATAGACATCTATTGGCCAGCTGCTGCATCAATGGTGATCAAGTTTATTTAGAAAAGGGGTTTGTTCATCTTTACAGATGCCTATGACTAATGTTTGTTTTAAAAAAAAAAAATCATGTTGATATTTCTATTCTTCTTACTACTGTATATGTGCACCCAGGTTTTGTGGGGGATGACATATCTGTATATAATCTAAAATCCTTACAGAGGGAGATAAGTGTGCTGATCTTGCTGGAAGCAGTGACTTTTCTGGAGGCAGTGTACTCAAGATTACATTTGTTAGAAGAGACATGCAGAAGGCAAGAACAGAATTAAAGTGTGATATGAAAAATAGAATGGGTTCTGAGACTGCAGACCAGTCATTGGAACAACCAGTTGAATGAAGAAGGTAAGCAAGTGCAGCGAGCCCCCGAGTAATAGGTGCAGAGGTTGGGATTTGTAGTGGCCCTGATGATAATGTTGTGCCACGGTGTACCCCCTTAGGCTGTCACTCCTTGGGGTTCTGTATAGTGAAAGTGCAGATTGACGAATCAGGCCAGAGGTCTCACTTTACTTAGCGCAAAATATAACTTGTGGCACATCCAGCAAATACAAAGTGCAGTTTCTATGGCACAAGATGAGGAGGTATGTTGGCTGGTTCGATGGCAGGAGGTTGGCACTAGCAAGCACTTGTGGATATAGATGTCTACTATAGTATAGGCTGAACATTTGTCTGGCCTAGCGATGGTTTAGGTAGGTGGTGGTGTCTGAGCTGTTGTCCCTCACCTTGCAGCAGTGTCTGTAAAGCTATATTTCACTGATCACACTGCTGTCTTGTCTCTCAGGTGTTTTCTTGAGGCAGGATTGTTTTTCTCACAGGACAAGAAAATCTGGTGAATAAGTAAATAAATGAGGCGGAGCTCTGACATGTCCCCACTATCCAAACAGTAATTCTCTCTCCTCTCTCTAGACAGACTGGAGCTCTCCATCCTGTCAGGAAGCAGGGCCAGCCCACTCCCACCAAGAGGGGAGGAACAGAGTGGTCTTCTGGTTGGAATAAATGGTCTAGACATGAAAACACATGACATTGCATATGAAACAGTAACAACGGCAGATACCCACAGGTGTGGGATACTGCACAAACCCATAATGAACCTGGATAAAATGATGGATGTTTTCGTTGCATTTTATTTCTTTATATGGTGGTCTTGATTTGTGAAGGTATTCAAGACCAAAAAGACATATTCCTTTAGCTGGATTGGTTGATCAATACAACCCATGTTCTTTTTTACCTTCCTTAATCCTTATATGAACATTTTCTGTTACATCAGCATTTTTTCTGTTAGTTTGGACATTTTTTAGTACAGCACTTCTGCACTATTCTTTCAGTGAAAACACAGTAGAATTCTGGCAGAAACCTGATGGACCCCATTATAGGTCAATGCAATCTTCCAGGATTAATTTGGGAACAGATCCTTGATGCCACCCATGACTCTGTGAAGAACATGAGCCTAAGTTGTTTCTGCTTGTCATTGAAAAGCCACCAAAACAAGTATTTTCATTCCTGAGAATTAAACCTGTATGAAATAAACTTAGAGACTGGATTAAGGTATCATAAATCTAAAATAGTTTTTACTGAACAGATCCAGCTGTGAAAATTGCAGTGTTATTGAAGGGATTTGTTACCTGCAGTTCACTTTTGCTTTTAAACTTCATTAATAAACAGTAAGGACCATTCTATTCTCCTATATTTTCAATCAAAAACATCTATTAATATTATTTCATTCTCATGTCTTATTATCAGGTTGACTGGTGTTTTAGATTGGGGGGGGGGGGTTTACTCATTAAAATTTCTTTTTTTAGGTTTGCGTGCCAGTCACATGGTATGAGCAGCATAAAATTAAT
Organism: Bufo gargarizans; assembly: GCF_014858855.1. NCBI lineage: Eukaryota > Metazoa > Chordata > Amphibia > Anura > Bufonidae > Bufo > Bufo gargarizans. Next base: position 12,633,291 of record NC_058086.1, read on the forward strand.
AATGTGCATGTGGTCAGGTACCTGGAACTGACATAGCCCACTGCTTCTGGTGGCTTTATATGTGAGGCCCAGTAATAAAAGTAGAATATTTTTTGCTGTATTTGTGCAGACCGTATGATAATCAACTGTCCACAGTGAACATGTTCACAGTTATCCATGCAGGAGGAGATATGAAAGAGGTTGTTATGGTAGATAAGGCTGGTGGCAGTTATGGGATGGATCTAAGCATGCGCAACCACCTCGGTAGGACATACACATTGCTACACAGATTAAACACCAGGGGGTGTCATTATAATGAAGAAAAGAGAATAACTCGCAACTGGAGCATTTTTGTAACAAAATAAATCACAAAAGTAACCAGTTTATCATGTTGAATTACTTTAACTAGTTTGTCTGGTTTCATGATACTGATAACTAGAGATAAACAAATCGAAGCTGATGAATTGGACTTCGATACGAATTTCAGGAATTATTCAATATGCACCGAATCCGAATTTCCTCACGCTTCGTGGTAACGTGGTTCTAAAGCCTTTTTTTGCCGTGTATTAGTCATTGTGTGGTGAAGTGAGAAAATTACAGTCCTTTTTGGCATCCATGAATTTCCTTTTTATTTACTTATTTGATCTAACAGTATGTCAGACAGAGAAGTGACAGGCCCTGCACAGGGGAGGTGCACAGGCCTAAATGTTTCTGGCGCAGGCACAGGTCGCAGCAGAGTAAGGGAGTGTGGCAGCAGGGGTCAATTTGAGAGGCCTGAGCTCCCAGTATTCAGCTAGCGGTCGTGTCTTGACCAGCAACCCAGCGGTTCTTGAATAGTTGACTCGATAATCGACTTCGTCGCAAGTGACATCAGACACCCCCAGCCAAGAGTCGGTAGGTTTGTCAGACACAACCCTTAGTTGGCATGGCCAAGAAGCAGGCTCTGTGCCCTTACCTGTCCTCAACCTGCCACTGTCCTTTTCTGTTCCCTCAGCCAGAGAAGTACTATATGATGTTGGCTCAGGTCCACTATACAGCAAGGACAAGCTACTAGAGAACAGTCAGCAACTACTGCCCAGCCAAGATCCGGAGGAGACATCTTCCACTTCCTCTGGTAGTAGTGGACAAGTAGTGATGAGGAGAGCGGCATGGGAGCTGGTGTTGCGAGCGGTCTGGCTCCTGGCTCTGAGATCGTTGAGGAGGACATCAGTGACGTGAAGACAGTATTCGATGGTGATGTAGCCGATTGCAATTGGGAGACAGGTGAAGAAGGGGCTTCATCAGCATCGGGAGAAGAGGGTGGCAGCTTGCGCGTGAGTCAGCGGCGGAGCCAGCAAGTAGGTAGCGTGACCAGGAGTCACCAGGGTGGCAGCAGTAGGAGGTCAGGAGCCAAACGTGCCCAGGGTAGACCACTAGCTTCGCAGGAGCCTACCTGCCCGGAAAGTAGTGGTGCAGGGGTTCAGGGAGGCAGTGCCGGTAGCAGTCAGTCAGTGGGGAGTGTTTGGGGTAAAATCACCTACTCGGCGGTGTGGCAGTTTTTTGTTAATCCGCCGTGGGAGGAATCTGTGAGGAAAAGGGGGTGAAGCGTGGCCAGAGTGCCAATGTTGACACCACCGCCCTGCGTTAACATATGCAGCGTCACCAAAAAGTGGCCTGGGAGAATCATGGTTCCAACGTGGTGATCCGGTCTGCCGCAGCAACCGCTACATCACCCAGTGGCACGCACCCGATTTTAGGCAGTCAAGGCTCCACCACCTGAGCCTAAGAAAGCTGTCTGTACTACTCATCATCTGCTGGTCCTGATGCTCCTGCTCCTCCTCCTCCAAGTCAGTCATTCCATCAGCAATCGATCACTGAAGCGATTGCCAAGAGACAACAGTATGCGTGCACTCATCCAACGGCGCAGAAGCTGAACGTGCTCCTGGCCAAGTTGCTGGTACTGCAGTCTCTCCCATTTCAAGTGGTGGACTCTGCACCTTTCAGAGAACTGATGGCTTGTACCAAGCTAAGGTGGAGAGTCCCAAGCCGTTATTTTTCAGCGAAAAAAGTCAGTACCAGCCCTTCACACGTATGTTAAACAGAAGATGGGCCAGTCCTTGAGCCTGTCAGTGTGCACTAAAGTTCACAGCAGCGCCGACGTGTGGAGCTGTAACTACAGTCAAGGACAATATATGTCCTTTACGGCCCACAGGGTAAATGTGGTTCCTGCCTAGCCACACCGGCAACTTGGCCAGATGACGCACTGCCGCCTCCACAGTCTCAAGATGTGGGTCCTGCGCCAATGTCCTCCACTGCCTTCTCATCCTCCATGCTGGCCTCAGCCTCCACTGCAGGGACAATTCACAGTGCCCCATCAGCCGACCACATGTGCAGGCCACAGCGGTGTCACGCTTTTCTGTACCTAGTTTGCCTGGGCGAACTAAGTCACACAGGGGAGGAACTGCTCTGCGTCATTCCTCAAGAAATCGAATCCTATCTTTTTCTGTGACAACTCAAGATCGGAACCATGATGACAGACAACGGGAAGAACATAGTGACGGCGCTGCCTCAAGGAGAGCTGAGCCATGCGCCCTGCATGCCACACGTGTTCAATCTGGTTGTCAAGCGTTTCCTAAAGTCTTCCACCCATCTGCAAGACATCCTAAAAATGGCCAGGAAACTTTGCATGCACTTCTGCCACTCGTACACCACCATGCATAACCTCCTTGAGCTACAGCAGCAGAACGGCATCCCCCAACATAAGCTGATATGCGACGTTTACACCTTTTGGAATTCCACCCTTCATATGTTGGACCGACCATACGAACAGAGAAAGGCCATAAACGATTTCTTGATAATACAGGCGGACAGAGTTACTTCGATGTTAGCCAGTGGCAGCTCGTGCGTGACACTTGCCTTTTGCTTGTGCTTGTAGCTGGCCAGCTAAGACCTGTCCTAGGTTGCTAGTATATATTATATGTGTATACAGTTTTGTGATATCTTTTCAACAGGTGTAATGTACATGGACTATCTGCTGTGGAGGCGGCAGTGTTATATGTGAAGAAAAGTTTAAGTTAATAAAGAAGTTATTTGAAGCATTTGGTGTGCTCTTTAAACCTACTGTTTCCATAGAACAGCGCTAGAGGAATTACAGAGTAATAGACAGTCTGGTTAGACTAAAAGTCAGAGATATCAAAATTCTGCGCTGTGGCAAAATTTGCCACAGCGCAAAAGGTACTTTATAGTGCTGCGCCTGCCTCAGTGCCCTTTGAGGAGGCCACTTTATATGTTAGTTGCCCAGACTATGGTATGAACAACATCATTCCACTAATTCATATCCTGGAAAAGATGCTGGCAACTCTGGCTGGTCAGGGGACTGGAGACGGGGCCCCTACATCTCACGGCCACATGAGCCCTACGGGGGCTGAACTGGAGATGGAGGACATTGGAGCACAAGCAACGTGTAGCGAAATGGGTGGTTTTTCTACACAGGTAAATGGAAAGGAGGAGCAGGAGCAGCCTGAGGAGCAAGAGAGAGATGAGGAAGAGGCATATGACCCAGACACACCGTGGCAGTATGCAGTAGAGGCAGGGAGTCCCTCTGAGTCACTTGTGCAAATGGCCCAATTCATGCTCACTTGCTTGCGTAGTGCCAGCATAATTGTAACTTTGCAGCAAGGGGATGACTACTGGCTCTTCACCATGTTAAACCCTCGCTACCGGTCCAGCTGAGAGTGAAGACAAACTGAACTACTATAGAGACATCCTATGTACTCAGTTGGCCGCTGCCTATCTGCGCCATCGTCCATCATCTCGCATCTCTGATCGGGTGGGCCCTCTGCGCTCACGTTCTACTGCCATGGCTTTTGAAGGGGGTGGCAGGAGCAGTACCAGCTCCATCAGCAGCAGCCTGAGTCTAGAGTCGCTGATGAGCAGCTTTCTTCACCCACACAGTGAAGAAAATACTCTCCAGCAGCTAGACATAGAGCAGAACCTGAACCAGCAGGTGGTGGCATACTTGGAGTGCAACCTGCCAGCTGTCATTGAAGATCCGCTGGACTACTGGGCAGCCAAACTGGATTTTTGGCCGCAAATGGCAGAGTTTGCCCTGGAAAAGCTGTCCTGCCTGGCCAGTAGTGTGGCATCAGAGCGGGTGTTTAGTGCAGCAGGGGCCATAGTTACCCCAAGAAGAACTTAGCTGTCCACCCCAAATGTGGAGAGACTGACCTTTGTCAAGATTAGTGATGAACAGCATAGGCAATATTTGTTTTTGTGATATTTTGCAAATGTTTGGCTTTATATTCGCCATAAATTAGCAAATTCTAGAATTCGGCAAATAGCAATGTGATATGCGCTTATTGCATGCACAATACAGGCGTGGCTTACTTTTGCTAACTTTTCCAAGCTCCTAGAAGTTTCCTTAGACTGGAAAAAATGGTTTTCAGCAACTTACGTGACTGTGAGGAAAAACTTCTAATCACTGTAAGTAATTTTACATTACAACACTGTTTTTAATTACATTTCGCATGCATGGCAGAACAATAGCTTTATAGGCAGTGGTCCAGCACTGAAACCAACTCCCCTACCACGACCATGGCTGCCGGCACACCTATGGCCACTCATGATCAGCAAAAAATGTATTTACAGCTAAAAAAACTATACAAAAAAAATAAAGAGGGACTTTGGGATGACTTTATTGAGTTTGGGACAATGGGGAAAAAATATAATAAAATAGGGATTCAGAAAAACAGACAGCAAAAGACTTTTTTTCAAAGACCAAGGAGACTTATCCCTATCACAGCACAGTAATTCCTATCACAGCACACTAATCCCTATCACAGCACACTAATCCCTATCACAGCACAGAAAAACAGACAGCAAATGACTTTCTTGTTTTTCAAAGTCAAAAGACAAAGACACTAATCCCTATCACACCACAGTAATTCCTATCACACTACCTAACACCCTGCACTGGAACCTATCAGCTACACTATATCACTATCTAACACTCACTGACTATCTCTCATTAAATATCTGTATTATATAACAAAAAACATTAGATCCAGCACTGGAGTATTTTTGAGCTGTTTGTTCCTTTATTTTTAGTGAAAAAATATATGCAGCATCAATAACATCCTCTGATGTCAACTAAAGTCTATGTGTTTCAAACCGTGCGGTTCTTACTCATTACTTAGTCATGAGAATGGTATTGATGCTGCATAGACCTTCATCGAGTGGGTGCCACCCACCTCCCCACTCTGTCACTGGGTCATTCTGTGGTCTCTTGATGCTGCTGCTACCTTCACACTATATCACATTGCCACTCTGTGACCTCCTCATGCTGCTGCTTCCACCTCCACACTCTGTGATTGTGCCACTCTGTGGTCTCCTGATGCTGCTGCTACCTCCACACTATGTCAAATAGCTGTAAGGCCTATATGGTCCCATTAGAATTGGCTTATGATTTGGTAGCCAAAAGCAGGAGTGGGTAAAAAAACACAGAAGACATGCAAATATTCCATTCACATGTCATCTCTGTTTTGTATTCACTCCTGTTTTTTTGGCATTAGCAATACTGATGGATTACTGACCAAATGCTGACCGAGTAAAGGCAGATGCAGGATCTGTTTTTTGGGGGGTTATTGTTCTGAAGGATCAGAGGAAGGGCAAAATAATCAGTGACGTCAACACAAACTTACTGCTGACACCCTCTCCACTCTGTGAGGGGGGTTCTACTTGTATAAGCATTTAGTACAACAGGTTCTGTAGACATCTATGTGGAATCAGCTGACGACGGTGTAAAATAAGTGCTCTCTTTCACACTATAGTAGGATCTTGGGCCTCCGCACGGTTATTTATACCTGACTCTAATGTCGACCTGTACGGTTGAGTTCACACTTGAGTTATTTGGTCCGTTTTGGCCCCATAACTGCCCAAAGAAGTGAAGTGTGCAGCGATTCTAAGAGCGATGCCTGTCATCTGCATGTCATACTGACTCACAGTATTGTTTCACTACCACAGCAGGCTCACTATGCGTGTTGCTGCAAGGCACAGTGTTCTACACCACTCTACAGGCTCTCTGCAGCCGGGAAATAGCTGTCTTTAACCAACACAACTATGATATGGTCCTGTTAAGTATTAAATCACGAGAATAGGGGAATGACTCATGAAAATATAAACTTTTTGGTCAACCTGACATTCATCAACAAATGAGTCTAAAAAAAGAACTTCACATCTGTTGGGAGCTTGTAAGATTTATCAGCAAATGCAAGTTTTAGCCTGATGTGTTGTTCAGCTATGTGACTAGCAGCTCTGCCATCAGTGGGAAGAGGAAGCAGCCCAGTTGCCCATAAATCCATACATCGCTGAGAACCTTTCCTGCAAAGCTTCTTTCTTCTCCTCTTTCATGTGCACAAGAGGCTTTTGCTGTTATACAGTTGCCTAAGCAACTAGACCGCCTGCTCTCCAGGCTGCATCTCTTGCTGGCACATTTATTAGAGTGTATCCACACTGGTTTAAAAAAAAAAACTGTTGCTGAGTTTGCCACTAATTTTGCAATACAATTTGCATACTTTGATTTTCTTATGGATTTGCCACGGATTTCACCCTATGCGTTGAATGCTTGAATGTGCATCTCATGTCAATAGCTTGACACCCAGTGCTGGGCTATAAGGTTAATGTTATGTCTGAAAGGCCTGTTTAAGGGATCGAACATTGACTTATTGGATAGCTAACTTCCAATTGGTGACACCATAAGCACAGATTTTGTTTCATTTTTTGGGGGGAAAGAGAGCTAATTTGCATAGTTTTTCCCTGAGCAGCATTGCATGAGGCTATAAGACTCCTTATGCCTACTAGTTGCTGTCCCTAAGGTGAAACAGTATCCACCAGATTCCCCACAAACACGTCACACACAGCTAAAGCCTATATTACACTGCCAGATCTTCTGCCAGAGGAGCACTAACGATCGTTCGTAGTAACGCTCGTTAGCGATCATCTGACAGTCTAATACTGCTGCCAATGAACGAGGTTCCCCCTAAGGCCTTGTAACTAGAAAAGCTGTTCTCATCTGCTTTATTCTCTTAGTCTTGAAAGAGCTAGCTGCAGATATGAGGCTGGCTTAGCTATTTTTGTACCTTTGCTACATAAGCATGTTTAAAGGGCAGGAAATCATCTCTGCCAATCAACTGTGTGAATATAATGCAGCACTCGTATGGATGCTGTGTTCTCTTTACTGTTTATCTAATTGCTGTACAGTAGAAAGTAGTCATACTTATAGCTCTTGCTGTCCCAATTAACCTCAATGGGACAGCTCCTTCCTATTCACCTAAGGATATCTCTCTCTCGTGTTTGTACTCAAACTGAATTTTTTAAAACTGAATCTTGCTAGGTTCGCTCATCTCTAATAGTGATGAGTGGGAGGTGCCATATTCGATTTTGCCATATTTCGCGAATATTCGATTTAATTTTCGACTTATATTCGTCGAAATCGAATATTCGTCATTATTCTATTTATCGCGAATAATATGCGATTTAATTATTCGCGTATTGTGATTTTTTTCTTTTTCTTTCTTTTAACTGTATAAGACAACTTTCCTATTGGTTGGCTATGGCTATTGGCTAATATGTGTATTTTACGAATATTTGCTATATTTTGCTACATATTCTTGTTTTAGAATGTGACGAATATTCTAAAAAACAAAGTTATAGCAATAAAGCGAATATTGGTAAAATACACATATAGACTACAATTTATCTAATATAGTGCTATAATATTTTTTTATAGTCTAATTTGTTTTGTCTCTTCTGAACTTCTGATTTGGAAAAAATGTACACTATTTAAAAAAAATACTATAGCACTATATTAGCTAAATTGCAGTCTATATGTGTATTTTACGAATATTCGCTATATTGCTATAACTTCGTTTTTTAGAATATTACGAATATTTAAAAAAACTAAGCAATAGCAATATAGCGCATATTTGTAAAATACACATATTATCACGACCGGCGTGCCTATCACATACGTGACACAAAGGGAGGGAAAAGGGAAGGCCCTGTCCAAGGGAGAGGGAAAGGTGGTGACCCCTATCTCACCTTGAGGCTGGCACCTGACTGCCCTGACGTCTCTAGATGGGTTCCTCACCCGTACGCCGATCGCGTGCCTAAAACCCTGGCTTTCCCTAAGATGAGCCCTACATAGTGAATAGGGCGGTGGGAACACTAGTCCGCACCACTGACACTAAAGGAAAACACCAAGGGGAGGACAGACAATACAGACAACATATAATCCCAGGTGGGCGACAACAGAAGACAACAAAAAGCCCAACAGGGATCCGGAGGGTAACACTCTGGAACAACAACCAGGATTCACAACTCCAGTGGGTCAGTATAGAAGTCCAGGCAGGAAGCTCTATATCTGGCAACCAGAGAAGTGAGAGAGGAGAATATGAGGAGATTGGGAGTGACAGACAAGAAACAGCTGAGGAGGAGAAGCTACGGATCCCTGAGTGAGACAAAAAGGATAGTAAGGCAAACACAGAAAACTATCATTAAGAAACAGCGTGATCTTTAGACATAGAGCGCGCAGCCACCCGCTGCGACTTCCTGACCCCGGGTACAACGGAGTCAGACGTGGCTCTTGACACCCTCGTGACAGTACCCCCCTTTCTACGAGGGGCCTCCGGACACTCAGGACCAGGTCTCTCAGGATGAGAGGCATGGAAAGCCTGAACTAACCTGTTGGCGTTTACCTCTGACGCTGGAACCCACATTCTTTCCTTGGGGCCGTAACCCCTCCAATGCACCAGATACTGAAGAGAGCGGTGGACCAGACGAGAATCAACAATTTTGGATATTTGAAACTCCAGATTACCATCCACAATAACAGGAGGGGGTGGCAGTGGTGATGGTTCTAGAGGTGGAACATACTTCTTGAGTAACGACTTATGGAAGACGTTATGGATCTTAAAAGTCTGAGGTAGCTCCAGGCAAAAAGCCATGGGGTTAATGACGGCTACTATTTTGTAAGGACCAATGAACCTAGGACCCAGTTTCCAAGAGGGAACCTTCAACTTAATATTCCTAGTAGATAACCACACATAGTCATTCACTCCTAGGTCCGGACCTGGCGACCGTTTCTTATCAGCCATGCATTTATATTTACCTCCCATATTTTTCAAGTTAGCTTACACCTTCTGTCATACAATTGAAAGAGATGAAGAAAACCGTTCCTCTTTGGGAACCCCAGAAGACCCCCCCTCTTTGAAAGTACAGAATTGGGGATGAAAACCATATGCACCAAGAAATGGTGACTTGCCAGTGGATTCCTGACGGCGATTATTTATGGCAAACTCAGCTAACGGTAAATATGATGACCACACCTCTTGATTTTCAGACACAAAACACCTTAGATATGTCTCAAAAGGAAAAAGACAAGTGTACCCCCAAACGGGAACAAAAAGCTTTCCAAAACGTAGAAATAAATTGGGTTCCACGATCCGAAACCACATCGGAAGGGACCCCGTGAAGCTTCACGATTTCACTGATGAACACCTGAGCAAGAGTCTTAGCATTAGGAAGTGCGGGTAACGCAATGAAGTGTACCATTTTGCTAAACCTGTCTACTACAACCAAGATAACTGTTTTACCTGCAGACAAAGGTAAGTCAGTGATGAAATCCATTGACAGATGTGTCCATGGCCTATTGGGAATGACAAGTGGCAATAAAGACCCTGCAGGACGTGTATGAGAGACTTTCGCTCGCACACAAGTAGAACAAGAAGACACAAAATCCATTACATCCTGAAGCAACCTTGGCCACCAAAAACGACGAGACAATAGCTCCAAGGTTGCTTTACTACCCGGGTGCCCAGCAAGTGCCGAATTATGATGTTCCTTTAATAATTCGAGACGCAGGTTTAACGGTACAAACAATTTCTCTGAGGGGCAAGAGACCGGGGCGTCCCCCTGGGCCTCTAACACCTTCCCCTCCAGAACAGAGTGTACAGCAGAGACAACCACTCCTCTTTGTAATGGGTACCGGATCACTAACATTACCCCCTCCAGGGAAACTACGAGATAATGCGTCTGCCTTGGTATTTTTTGCCCCAGGACGATAGGTGATGACAAAGTTAAACCTGGTAAAAAATAGCGACCATCTAGCTTGTCTAGGGGTGAGACGCTTAGCCGATTCGAGGTACAGAAGGTTTTTGTGATCCGTAATCACCGTGACGGGGTGGATTGCTCCCTCTAAGAAGTGACGCCATTCTTCAAACGCTAGTTTAATCGCTAATAGTTCCCTATTTCCAATATCATAGTTTTTCTCAGCTGTAGATAATTTTGGGGAAAATAAAGCGCAAGGACGCCATTTGCCAGGAGACGGACCCTGAGACAGTACAGCCCCCACTCCCACCTCTGACGCATCTATTTCAACAATAAAAGGCTGGGAGACATCGGGTTGAATTAGAACAGGTGCCAAAGTAAATCTCTCTTTTAGAGAGGAAAATGCAATTTTAGCGGCGTCAGACCATTTAGAAAAATCAGTCCCCTTCCTAGTCATGTCAGTAAGGGGTTTGACGATAACTGAATTATTTTTAATGAACTTTCTATAGAAATTAGCGAAACCCAAAAACCATTGTAGAGCTTTAAGGTTCTCAGGAAGATCCCAATCTAAAATTGCCTGGACCTTCCTAGGATCCATACGGAAACCTGAAGCAGATAATAGATATCCTAGGAACTGTATTTCCTGAACGGCGAAGACACACTTTTCAATTTTCGCATATAATTTATTAGTTCGTAGGACCTGCAGTACCTGTCTGACATGTACTTCATGTGTTTTCAGATCAGCCGAATAAATTAAGATATCATCTAGGTATATCACCACAAACCTGCCGATAAGATGACTAAAAATATCATTAACGAAATGTTGGAAGACAGCAGGAGCATTGGTCAGACCGAAAGGCATGACTAAATTTTCATAATGCCCCTCAGGGGTGTTAAAAGCTGTCTTCCACTCATCCCCTTCCTTGATACGAATCAGATTGTAGGCCCCCCTAAGATCAAGTTTGGAGAACCACTTAGCACCTGCAATCTGGTTAAAAATGTCAGGAATGAGAGGAAGAGGGTATGGGTCTCGGATGGTTATCCAGTTTAGCTAGCGGAAATCTAGGCAAGGACGCAGGCCCCCATCTTTCTTTTTAACAAAGAAAAACCCTGCAGCCACGGGTGAAGAAGAGGGTCTGATGTGTCCCTTAGCCAGACTCTCGGAGATAAAATCTTTCATGGCTTGTCTCTCGGGACCCGAAAGATTATATAACCTGGTCTTGGGTAATTTTGCAACGGGAATCAGGTTAACCGGGCAATCATAAGGACGGTGAGGTGGTAACTTCTGACAACCCTTTTCAGAAAAAACGTCCTCAAAGTCCGAAATAAATGTAGGTAGGGTAGCTATGGAGGCGACGAAGCAATTGCTATTTAAGCAATTTTCTCTGCAATGCTCACTCCACTCCAATATCTCCCTGGCCTGCCAATCCACCACAGGATTGTGCGCTACCAACCAGGGAAGACCCAATACCACAGGAGAGGGAAGGCCCTCCAGAACGTAACATGAAAGACACTCATTATGATGGTCCCCTACCCGAAGGTGTAAGTTATGGACAATGTGAGTGAGGTTTCTCTGAGACAGAGGAGCAGAATCAATAGCGAATATGGGAATAGGTCTCTGCAGCGTACAGAGAGACAAACCCAAAGTGCGGGCAAAATGGGCATCAATCAAATTTACCCCTGCTCCACTGTCTAAAAAGAAAGAAATAGTCTCCGTCTTAACACCAAAAACAATAACCGCTGGCAACACAAATTGAGATGTTCGTATGGAGGAAACGTATACCCCCCGGCTGACATCCTCCGCACAGCCTGGGGTTAGTGGTTCCGACAGTCTTTTGTTTTTGAGAAAGGAAGGACAGACATTAATGAAATGACCCCTTTCCCCACAGAAAAAACAAGCCCCATGCCTACGGCGAGCCTCAGGAGGATGGACCTGACGAGTAGTTCCTCCTAGCTGCATTGGCTCGTCTAGGTCAGTACAGACTAACTGCTGCTTGGGAGAGGTTACCAATTGCTCAGGAATTTTCAATCTCTCCCTAAGACGTCTATCTATTCTGATAGAGAGGGACATAACAGCATCAAGGGAAAGGGGAGTCTCATATAGCGCAAGCGCATCCTTAACCCTTTCGGATAACCCAGAGCAGAACTGACTCCTGAGAGCCGGGTCGTTCCACTGAGTATCCGTAGCCCACCTATGGAACTCTGAGCAAAATTCCTCTGCTAGACGATCTCCCTGTAGGAGTCTCTGTAACTTCGACTCCGCCAGGGCGACTCGGTCAGGGTCATCATATATGAGACCCAAGGCCCCAAAAAATTCATCCACTGACCGGAGAGCCTGGAAACCAGGGGGTAAAGAGAACGCCCAGGATTGCAGGTCCCCCTGAAGCAGGGAAATAACAATCCCCACCCGCTGTTCTTCATTACCAGAGGAGTAAGGGCGCAGCTTAAAATATAATTTACAGGCCTCACGGAACGTCACAAACTTGTCCCTTCCCCCAGAAAATCTGTCAGGAAGAACAACCTTGGGTTCTGCAACAACCTGGTTACCCATAGCAACCGCTGGGCTTGCGGTCTGCTGCATTTGCTGCTGTTGCTGGAGGACCGACGCCTTCAATCCTGCCACCTCCAAAGACAGGCCTTGAAGTTGTTTTGCCAAAGCAGCAATAGGATCCATACTGGATTCTAAATAGAGAGAGAAAAAAAAATAATACCAAAAAAAAATATTTTTTTATTTTTTTCTCTTCCCAAAAAATAAGGGCCAGATATAATATCACGACCGGCGTGCCTATCACATATGTGACACAAAGGGAGGGAAAAGGGAAGGCCCTGTCCAAGGGAGAGGGAAAGGTGGTGACCCCTATCTCACCTTGAGGCTGGCACCTGACTGCATGAATATTCGCTATATTGCTATATATTCTTGTCTTAGAATATGATGAATATTCTAAAAAATTAAGTTATAGCAATATAGCGAAAATATATTAGTTATTTAGAATATTCGTCTTTTTTTTTTGTGTACTGTTTTTCCACTTTGGCATACTCATCCCGGACAAGCGTCCTTGTCACCATGAGAACGCCTGTGGGTTAGAATATATCGGATCTGAGTTTTCACGATCTCAGGGAAAACTCAGATCCGATGGTATTTTCTAACCCACAGGCGTTTCCATGGTGATGGGGACGCTTGTCGGGGAGGAGTAGGCGAACAACTGTACAGATAGGAAAAAAAATACGAGAAAACTCGGCTAATGCACCGTTTGTCATCCGCGTCCGTGATCCGTGGTTCCAGTCTTTGAAAAAAATATAACCTGTCCTATTTTTTTCACGGAAAACGGTTCGCAGACCCATTCAAGTCAATGGGTTCGTGAAAATACGCAGAGGCACACAAGATTGTCATCCATGTCTGCGCGTCCGCGTCAGTTTTTTTCCTATCATTTGCATGGCAAACTTGACTTAGACTTTTTTTTACTTTCCTTCATGTCTGGTGATCCTTCAAAAATAAAGGAAGACACACGGAAACAAAAACGGAAACGGATCACGGAACAACGGAACCCCATTTTGCGGAACGGAACACGGTCGTGTGCATGAGGCCTTATCAAAGTCACTACAGGGACCCCCATAATCTTGCTGCTGTCTGCTGATGTGTAATCAGGTAATATTTAAATGTATCCCCAAAATACATTTTACTGGTGGGCTATAGGCATTCCAGTCTGATACTGCCTACATGCCCGGTAAGAGTGCATTCACACTGGGCAGATTTTGTTGCTGGAATTTATGCAACTGACAATTAGAGATGTCGCGAACATAAAATTTTCCGTTCGCGAACGCGAATTTCCGCAAATGTTCGCGAACGTGCAAACCGGGGCGAACCGCAATAGACTTCAATAGGAAGGCTAATTTGAAAACCCACAGGGACTCTTTGTGGCCACAATAGTGATGGAAAAGTTGTTTCAAGGAGACTAACACCTGGACTGTGGCATGCCGGAGGGGGACGGACCCATGGCAAAACTCAGATGGAAAATTACGTAGTTGACCCAGAGTGTGGTAAGTTGAAATCGCAATGCGATTTATAGAACTTGAATGAATCGCATTGCGATTTAAACTTTCTCAAATCCGACAGTACATTCTAGCATGGAGCCGTTCCCATGGTGATGGGGACGCTCTATGAGCACGGAAGTCGGCAGAAGTTCTAAGTTGAAATCGCAATGCCATTAATTCAAGTTCTATAAATCGCATTGCGATTTCAACTTAGAACTTCTGCCGACTTCCGTTCTCATGGAGCGTCCCCATCACCATGGGAACGACTCCATGCTAGAATGTACTGTCAGATTTGAGAAAGTTGTAATCGTAATGCGATTAATGCAGGTTATATTAATCACATTGCGAATTCAACTTAGAGCTGCTGGGTTGCTAATGGTTGCATTGCTAGAATATAACGAAGATTGAGAATATAGTGCTATATTCGTTATATTCGTCAATTCTAGCAATACAACCATAGGGAACTTAGCTCTAAGTTGAATTCGCAATGCGATTAATATAACCTGCATTATTCGCATTGCGATTACAACTTATATCTGAGTTCCTAATGGTTGTATTGCTAGAATTGACAACGAATATAGCACTATATTCTCAATCTTCGTTATATTCTATCAATATAACCATTAGGAACCCAGCTCTAAGTTGTAATCGCAATGCGATTAATATAACCTGTATTAATCGCATTGTGATTACAACTTTGTGACACTGCAGCTTCAGAATTAATCTAAGATGGATGCTGTCCTTGCTTTTTGATAGGCGGTGGGAGGGTCTGGGAGGGAGGGTCTGCTGCTGATTGGCTGGAATGTGTCTGCTGACTGTGAGGAACAGGGTCAAAGTTTGCTCAATGATGACGTATAGGAGGCGGACTGAACATCGCATATGTTCGCGCGCAGCGGCGAACGCGAACAAGCTATGTTCGCCGGGACATCTCTACTGACAATCAGTTCCATTCATTGGAATGGGGATGTTTTAGTAGCAAGCACATGGATTTCTGCAAGCCACTTTCAAATTAATGGAACTGATTTGCACAACAAAATCTGCCCCTTGTGAAGGCACACTTAGAACACATGTATAGTGGCCATACGCCCTAATAGGGTATGTGGCTAAATGGTTCCCAACTCTATAACGGCTCATGCACATTGCCAAACGGCAAATCCGGATTTTTCAGATACGCAAAACACGGATACTGGCCGTGTGTATTCCACATTTTGTGGAACGGAACATCCAGCCCATAATAGATCTGTCCTAGGTTTGTCTGAATTGTGGATAATAATAGGACATGCCCTAGTTTTTTGTGGCACAGCCATGCGGACATACAGTCACAGAATGCACTTTGAGCCATTTCCGTTGTTTTTGTGGCCACATTGAAGTGAATGTTCAGAATACGGGCCACAAAAAAAGAGAATGTACGTGAAAAAACACCAAGACCCACACTCTTTGCCATGACCCACCCTTCATTCATCTGTTACTTGGAAATGGAAAGGATCAGTGTGAAATTCACATGAACAGACCATTTATTTAAAGAACAGGGTGAAAATCCTGCAGATTGACAGACAGTGTGGGCAATTTTGTATATTGTATTATTAATCATTTCTAGGCTAAGTGTGCATTTAAAGAATAAAATATGTTCAGCTACATGTCAGGTTTATTTTCAGTTTCTGCTTGCCTTAGAGCACCTGTTCACCTTTGTTTACCTGAAAGCAGTAGTCTCCAGCATGTAGCTCTCTAGCTGTTGGGAAGCTACAAGTCCTCGCATGCCCAAACAGCTGGAAACTGCTAGGACTTGTTTGGAGTCATAGCTTTTTCACAGCTGGAGAACTGAAGTGCAAACCTATATCTAAACAGTGATTTATGGCTTGTAATGCTCAAAGCAAAGGTGTTTCAAGGCTTAGTTTGCCTGAAATGGCTTCCATGACAATTGGTCCTTGCTACTTCACTTTCCTCTCCATAAATGTTAGTTTAGGATTTCTTTTGATTGCAATAGAGCGCATCAGTTGAGTGACAGTGTCAACTGGAGCCTTTTTTTGGAGGACACATTAAGGACACATTTCTCAGCTCAATGAATTCCTATGAAATGCAAACAACCTATCCTGCAAGATGAAAAATACATAGACACACTTTGACCCATATACAGTTGCAAGAAAAAGTACAGTTGCAAGAAAAAGTATGTGAACCCTTTGGAATGATATGAATTTCTGCAACAATTGGTCATAAAATGTGATCTGATCTTCATCTAAGTCACAACAATAGACAATCACAGTCTGCTTAAACTAATAACACACAAAGAAATAAATGTTACCATGTTTTTATTGAACACACCATGAAAGCATTCATGGCAACATTTTATTATTTGTGTGTTATTAGTTTAAGCAGACTGTGATTGTCTATTGTTGTGACTTAGATGAAGATCAGATCACATTTTATGACCAATTTGTGCAGAAATTCATATCATTCCAAAGGGTTCACATACTTGTTCTTGCAACTGTACAGTACAGCTATATAACCGGTTATCAGTCTGTAAACTCACCATCTTCTATGGTTCTGCAATTAAATAAAAAGAAAACATAGGTCTAGCGAGATGTTTACATGTAAGAGATAATGCACGGCCTTACATTTCATATCTTAACATGTTCAATGATCCTAAAAACAAGGGAGTCTTAAAATAACCAAGAAAACATTTCAAAATGGATTATGGAAATGAGCCTGCACATCTGAGGCTGCACCTAAAAAGGTGCATGGACCTGGACAAATAGAGAGCAAATTACCACTTCTGGTGGTGATTAATTAGAAGAATACCCCGCTCTTCATGAAAGAAAAAGTGCATTAAAGAGGAATACCTGCACTTTAAAGAGGAATATCTGCCACTATTTTGGAAAAGATCTCCATTACGTCATCTAACCTGCGCCTGAGATCACAAGCACGCAGCTCCTATACCAAGTCAGCTGTGGGAAGTAGCTGCGCAACACACGTGGGGTGTAACGGACTCTACAGCCGGGACGCCGGCTCACAGTACGGAGCAGAGACCGTCTTTTTACCCCCAGGAAAGTGGACAATCAGGCAAAAGGTAAGCCCACATAGTGGGTAAAAAATCAAGAGGCAGTAGGTTAATAAGACCGAAGAAATTGACGATCTATATTTGGCCATTTCATCTTAACCCCTCCGCTTGAACTGCATTGGAAACATATAGAGACTCATACTGTTTATAAAGATTGCCAGTCTCAGGAGAAGCTACCGGGACATTAGCGATACTTGCGCTTACTTAATAGGACACAAACTGACACACACAGGGTTATTGTGTATCCACAATAGGAAACATAGTTGAGATATCTGTGTTCTGAAAATAGTCTATTCGCCTAGGTCAATTACTCATGTGCATTTATTTGGACATAGGATTACAATGTTTAATGTATTTTTAAGGGTATAAGAAGACTGAATAGATTTTTTCGGTAGAGGCTGCCTACCCAGTGTGACCTCCTCCTATACACCTAGTACTGGAATTTATTCCAGTGAGATCGACTGGAGTGGATAACCTCTGCTTGAAAAACAATTTTTATATTTTTTACATTTAATTGCTTTTATATTTTTATTATTGTTTTATTGCTATATTGTTTGTATGTTTCAATAAATCCTGTCCTTTAATTCCATGTACGAGTGCCCATCCATAATTCTTTTTTTACATTTAATCCAATTTTGAGGGGTGTCTCAAATTTGGTTGGCGCACCTACCTTGAGAGAGCAGGAGTGAGCGGATCTCTACACTAATAAAATTACCACTTCTGCTCGGTCTCCACTTAGCTCCTGGGTACTGTCATTTCTTTAGCTTATGTTTTACTGATTCTCAGCAGATCCATCCTCCCCCATACTGCATCTCATGTGTTTATCATATTGCTAAATCTGATTTGAGAAGTGGGATGTGCTCTCTCTCTCTCGTTGTTGCCTGCTGACTTGGTGTTATTTCTTCTCAATGGCTTTAATAGAAAAATGTAAAGCAGAAAGACTTTATCAGCATTTAGATGAATGAGATGGAAGAGGGCCTTGGATTGACCTCAAAAGCAGAAGAGATGTCATCTATTTTATTTACTTTCATAAAGGGGTTGACACAACCATTAAATATTTCTATTCATTATTAATCACAAAGAAATTAACGTTGGTCGCCGTTTACATGATCAATGAAAATCCAGTGAGGAGCTATGACATTTATCACAGACAGTTCTCTGCACAGTGATTCCCTGCGGATAAGTATAGTTTTCTGCCCGGCATACTGGGAAGGACTAGAGCGTTACAGTATATTTGAGAAGACATCCACAAAGCAAGTAAACAGAGACTATGTTGTCAGCTGCAAGAGGAGGAAGGACACCTTTATTATAGGTCACTGTTCTCCACCCTACTGGATCGCTGTCTACCTGGCTTATAGCTGCAGGGAGTTATAGTTTTGCAACATTTGAAGAGCCATAGGCTGAAGATCCTGTTGTACACTTTGTTGTGTGCAAAAATATTTTTCAAAAAAGTGGGTTATTACGGTTATTTCAGTCCTCATTGTCTCCATTTTTATCCATCATGTCCAAAGGAGTTCAACACTTTGTAATGTGAGTCACCTTTGTCCACTTTAAAGATAAACATATTTTTCTTTGTTCAATATTTTAATGTGTTTGGCTAAACTAGAATATTATGACCCTAATCTGCTTTTATCTAATACATCTTAAATGGAATTTAGCAGAAATCAAAAGAAAATGATAGTTGTCTATTATGGTATTTTAAAAGGGTATTTCCATTTTAGACATTGATGGCATATCGCTAGCACGTCTGGGACCCACTTCTGTATGCCCCCCAAGGTGAAGGAGGAGACACCGAGTAAGCACGGCCACCCTCCGTTCACTGCTATGTGAGTTCCTAAACTAAACGAGGGCTGGCCCGGCTATTTCTGGCAGTCACATAGAGGTGAAAGGAGATGTGATGGTGCTTGCGTGGTGTGCTCTCCAGTCACTGCTATGGAACTTCCAAAACCAGCAGTAATTGGAGAGCATGCCGTAAATGTGCAGTGTGCTCTTCTGCGCTTCCTGGGCCCTGTTCTGGAGATTACAGAACTGAAATTTTTGGCATTCCAATATTGAACATACATCCAGTTGAAAAGCTAGACATCACTATGTACAGTAAAAGCAATTCAGCCCAGTTCAGTTTCTGAATTGTATTATTGCACGGTGAACAGTCTCAGAGTACATCAGAGAGAATAATCTCTCCAACACTCATAAAACTCACATGAGAAAGTAATTACCCCTCTTATTGTCTAGTTGGTGGAAACAACCAATTCAAACAAAAGAGTTAAATCAGCCATAAATTCCATATTTTACCAGTCTCTTTCGTATTGTGGAGTCATGAATGTGAACCTTGACTGTATTACTTTGGATTTTCTTTTACAATGTTTTGTGGATAACTTTATGTTTCTTTATGCTCCAGCTTCATTTTTGCAGGACAACCACTGAGACTTTCCCACCGCTGATACAAAAATGTAAAAAATTTGGATATATTGGCCTATATTTATTAATAAAAGTGCATTTTATACCACTAAAACTTCAGAAAACCTCAAGTAAAAGGACAAATCTGGCATCCAATAAAGTTTAAATCCCCAGGCTTTTAACATACTGTTCTCAAATCATACAAAAGCAAGACAGGTTTCCACTCACTGCTTTCATACTGCAACTGGGCTTCTAGAGATTTCATTCTAGTAAAGAACTTACATATGTGAGGCTCATTTCACATCTGCAGTTTTAAATCCAGCTGTCTGTTCTGGCAAAGGTAAAGCCTGCTGGAGCTCACCTTATCTAGCATTGCGAGATAGGGCCGTGCACTGCCAGATCCCCATTGAGCACAATTGGACCCAACCTCTTTCAGGCATAAATGCTGGCTTTCGGACAGACAAAAAGTCCTTGATGCCTGCATCTATGCTGGAAAGCGGACCGATCCAATTGTAGTCAACGGGGATCCACTGGTGCATGGCTCTATCCGGGTATGCCAGATATGGTCAACTCTGGCAGGCCGTTCCTCTGCCAGAACAGCCTTCCTTATATCAAAATGCACTTGTGAAAGTAGCCTTACTTAAAGCCTAGCACTAACAGGCATAATTTTTTTACTAGAATTCTATGACTAAGGACTGATATGTGACCTGAAACACATATGTGGAGATCTATCTTAGCTTTTGCATGGATTCTAGAGGAATATAATAAAAGCCTGAAGATTTAACTTCATGAGATGCTGGAATTGTTGTTTTCTTTATGTTTGCTGCATCATTTTAACCTCTGCAATCTGTAAAAAATTGATATACATTGAATAATAAATGTGACCCAATGGCTTTGACTGTAGTCTGATAGAATTCCAGGAGCCTTTTAAAATATTCAGGTCATAGAATAATTATAGTTTATAGGTCCTGGTGTGATAAAATTATTTTAGAATGGCAGCCAGTATTCTGCGATTGCCAATACTCCAGTATTCTTCATAAATAGTCCTAAACAGTTTGAAATCTGAAATGGCCCATCGACGGGAATTTTAAAGTAGTTGGAGTCAATCACTGTCCTACTAGAATGTAATAAAAATAATCTGTGTAAAACGATCATCAGTGAATGATAATGTTTAGTGTTGATGGTAACTGATTGACCATCTCTTTTATATGATTGATGTAGGTGAAATGTAGACATCAAGACGATGCTTGTCTGACCTGACCTGCTGCACCGTATCATTACTATGACTGAATATGCACGATACATACCACAATATTTGTAATAGCATAATATCCATATTGTGGCTAATTGGTAGAGTAAAAAAAAAAACTGTTGGAATGTAAATGGACTCAAATTGTGGTGTGAACAGTGTGTAGGAGGCTCACTTAGTGAAGTGGGTTATTATTGATGGCTCAACAGAACAATAAGTTTCAACCAGACATGAATTGCTGCTGAAATGGACATACCTATTGATGAACAGGATTAGGTGTCACTCAGCACAAATGCGTATACTACCGATCAATGAAAAAGTAGTAAATCCTGACACATTTCATTAAACCACTTTCTCAGCTCCTTATCCCCCAAAGCCTTTAGTTGCATCCTACCTGTGTCGAGCAGTCAGAAGAGAACATAATACAGGTGAAACTCGAAAAATCTGAATATCGTGCAAAGTTTATTTATTTCAGTAATGCAACTTAAAAGGTGAAACTAACATATGAGATAGACTCATTACATGCAAAGCGAGATATTCCAAGCCTTTATTTTGGTATAATTTGGATGATTATGGCTTACCGCTTATGAAACCCCAAAGTCTCAATTTGCTCAAGGGGTATGAATTAATTAGCTGACTGGAGTGTGACACTTTGAGCCTAGAATATTGAACCTTTTTTTTACAAAATTTGAATTTTAAGCTGCATTAATGAAATTCCTTTTAATTAGCATTACTGAAATAAATGGACTTTTGCACAATATTCAAATTTTTCGAGTTTCACCTGTAGATGTCTGAATAACTGTTAGAACCCGATTAGTGTAATATCTGTTACACTTCATTCACACTGTATACAATGGAGCCCATTCTTCAGCTCCATACCATGAAGCCACATGCACACCATATACACCACGTTGCCTCAATATGGCACCATATTTATAGAGATACTAGACATTAAGCGCGTTACAATAACGGGCCCTCGAAAAGTAGTGCATAAACATTAGTAGGAACAGTCTATATTAAATGGCAAGGGAACTTGACCACACTGACTGCTGGCTGAGACTCGTGTCTGTGGCTGGTGGCCGAGACTGGCGGCTGTGGCTGCGACTGGTAGCACTGACTGGTGGCTTAGACTGGTGGTTGTGGCTGGTGGATGAGATTGGTGCCTGTGGCTGAGATTGCTGGCTGTGACTTGTGGCTGAGACTGCTGGCACTGAGTGCTGGCTGTGGCTGAGACTGCTGACTGTGGCTGGTGGCTAAGACTGCTGGCACTGACTGGTGGCTGTGGCTGAGACTGCTGGCTGCAACTGAGACTGCTGGCACTGACTGGTGGCTGTAGAGGAGACTGCTAGCTGTGGCTTGTGGGTGAGCCTGCTGACACTGAGTGCTGGCTGTAGCTGAGACTGCTGGCACTGACTGGTGTCTGCGACTGTGGCCGAGACTGGGGGCTGCGGCTGAGATTGTTGGCTGTGGATTGTGGCTGAGACTGCTGGCACTGAGTTCTGGCACTGAGTGCTGGCTGTGGCTGAGACTGCTTACTACGGCTGGTGGCTGAGACTGCTGACACTGACTGGTGGCTGTGGCTGAGACTGCTGGCATGAAGTGCTGGCTGTGGCTGAGACTGCTCGCACTGAGTGCTGGCTGTAGCGGAGACTGTTGGCACTGAATGGTGGCTGAGACTGTTGGCTGTGGCTGGTGGCACTGACTGATGGTTGAGATGGCTGACACTGACTGGTGGCTGACACTGCTAGCACTGTGACTGGTGGCTGTGGCTGTACAACTGGCACTGACTGCTGGTGCAGAGACTGCTGGTAGCGACTGGTGAGTCAGACTGCTGGCAGGGCCTCCTCTCTATATGGCTGATAGTGCTGTGACTGTTGAATAGAAATGGCGGCTGGGACTGACGAACAGAAATAGCGGCTGGGACTGGCGAACAGAAATGGTGGCGCTCTAACCTGCTTGCCTTTGGGCGGTGCAGGCGACAGGTGGAAAGCCGTGTCCTGATTGGTCGGTATGAGCAGTACGGGGGATTGTTATTATTAGGGTTATATAGAAATATTTTGCTAGAGGTATTTGTGCATTGTGTGTGTGTGTGTGTGTGTGTGTATATATATATATATATATATATATATATATATATATATACATATATGTATATAACTCTTTTTATGAGGCAAGATCTTTTTATTTTTAGTTTTTTTACAATGTTTACCTGACAGAATAGATAATTTGATATCTTTTTAGAGCAGGTTATAATGAGGCGGCGATACCTAATAAGTCTATTTTATTTTATTTTTTTTGGTTTACACAATAAAAATTTTTTGGAAAAAAATCATGTTTTTGTGTTTCCATTTTCTGAATGACATTTTTTAGATTTTTTGGTGATTGTCTTAGGTAGAGTCTCATTTTTTGCTGGAAGAGATGATGGTTTGATATGTACCGTTTTGGGGCAGATATGAATTTTTGATCGCTTAGTATTACACTTTTTGTGATGTAAGGTGATAAAAAATAGCTTTTTTGGCACATTTTTTATTTTATTTCTTTACGGTGTTCACCAGACGGGTTAGATCACATACTATTTTTATAGAGCAGGTTGTTACGGACACAGGGATGCCTAATATGTGCTTTTTTTTTAACTTTATTTTATTCAATATAAGCATGTTTGGGAAAAAAATATCATGTTTTTGTGTTTCCATTTTCTGAAAGTCATATATTTTTTATTTTTTTAGGCGATTACTTTAGGTAGTGTCTCATTTTTGCGGGATGAGATGGCGGTTTGATTGGAAACCATTACGGGGCACATATGACTTTTTGATTGCTTGGTATAACACTTTTTGTGATGTAAGGTGAAAAAAAAATAGACAATACCTAATATGTGCATTTTTTTTACTTTATTTTTTCAATATAAGCATGTTTGAAAAAAAAAAAAAATTTGGTGTCTCCATTTTCTGAAAGCCATTTTCTTTTTCTTTTTGGGACAATTGGCTTATGTAGAGGCTCATTTTTTGTGGGATGAGGTCACGGTTTGATTGGTGCTAATTTTGTTTACATATGACTTTTTTGATCACTTTTTATACTATTTTTTGGGAAGTGCGGTGGGCAAAATCGCAATTCCATCATAATTTTTTTTTTTTTTTTATGGTTGGTGTTCACCATACGGTAAAAGTAACATGATCCTTTAATAGATCAGGTCCTTATGGATGCGTTGATACCTAATATGTTTAGTGTTTAGAGCCTGATCAGGATATACCACGGCAAGCCGGATGCCTGTGAAGGCGTCCGGTTGCCAAAGTAACCATCGGGGCGCTCCCTCCTTCAGTTTACCTTTCAAGCATAGTCCGCTGCCACAGCAGAGCTGGTTAGCCCCTCCATACAGTGGTCCCTAAGGACCATGGCATGGAAGGGGTTAAACGGCTGACATCGGTGCCAGCACCAATGTCGGACATTTCAAGCAGAGTGTTAGCTGTATATTACAGCTAACTCTCTACCCCGCTGCCACTCTGTCATCCTGAAAGGGTGGGTGCTGCGCGCTCTGCCATCTTGAAAGGGGGGCGGGGTGCTGCGCGCTCTGCATTTTGGCATCTTTAAGGGGTGGCGGGGGTGTTGTGTCTGGGGGGCATTAACCCTTCAAGCATCAGGCCGCTCTGAGATATCTATGGGCAGTCAGACTGCTGACACCCTGCAGGGAAACTTGTGTGTAGCGCTGTGTCTGTGTGCAGCGCTGAGTCCTGATTGGACGCCCCGCAGAGCATGCCCAGTGCAAAACTGGTGACACACACACACGGACACAGTGCACTCACACAGGGATTTTATTATTATAGATATGTGTTTCTAGGTGTGAATATCATCCGAAGGAATATGGTGTGAGCTTCTTCCTCTCCCTAAAATTGATTATTGACAATAAAGTAATATTATTTAGTGCACCATCTGAGGTTACATGTACTGTACATAGAAAAAAATGGTGCACACCATGACTGACTTATGAGTCTTATTTCAGTTTTTTAGCTCCTTTTCTCTGATTGGCAAATACTACAGCATGTACTTATAATCCCATTTCAAATTCAAAACCTGCCCAACACATTTCAGGTACAACAAACTAATTTTATTTGAAATTATTCCTTTACTCTGATGGATTTTTGGATTTTTCACTATAAAGGCTTTCATAGTTGCAATATTGTTCTAACTCACTATTAGAGATGAGCGAATTTATAAAAAATTCGATTTGGCCGGTTCGCAGAATTTTTCGAATTTTTTTTTATTCGATCAGAATTTATTCTCGGCGAATCACATTAAAGAGCTGCTATTTCTGGGCTGCAGAGAGCCTTTATAGGGGTGTAGAACACTGTGCCTTGCAGTAACACGCATAGGGAGTCTGCTTTGGTAGTGAAATAATACTGTGACTCAGTATGACACACAGATGACAGTTGTCGCTCTTAGAATCACTGCACACTTCACTTACTTGGGCACTCACGGGGCCAAAACCGACCAACTAACTTAAGTATCAATTCAGCCTTACAGGTAGATGTTAGCGTCAAGAAGAAGCGCACTCCATTTATACAGTCGTCAGCTAATTCCACATGGGTGTCTACAGAACCTGTTCTATTAAACTCTTATAAAAGTAGAGCCCCCTGGACAGAGTGGAAAGGGTGTCAGCAGTAAGTTTGTGTTGCCGTCACTGATTATTTTGCCCTTCCTCTGAACCGTCAGAACAATTACCCCCAGAAAACGGATCCTGTCTGTTGAGCATCTGCCTTCACTCGGTCAGCATTTGGTCAGTAATCCATCAGTATTGCTAAAGCCAAAAAAAACCAGGAGTAGATCTAAAACAGAGATGACATGTGAATAGAATATTTGCATGTCTTCTGTGTTTTCTACCCACTCCTTTTTTTGGCTACCAATTCATAAGCCAATTCTGATGGGACCATACAAGCCTTAAAGCTGCTACAAAGACAGGATCCGTTGTGCGTCTCATTTTTCCTTCCTTCTGACAGATCAGTGTCAAATAAATGATGATGTCTGCCGAAGGCCAAAATAGTGGACCAGTCATGAAGTGGGGAAGGGTGGGAACAGCATGAGAAGTCCACAGAGTGGATCTATAACATAGTGGTGAGGTGGCAGCAGCATGAGGATACCACACAATGGCCCAATGACAGGGTCTGGAGGTTGAAGCAGTAAGAGGAGGCCACAGAGTGGCACAATGACCGAGTCTGGAGGTGGCAGCAGCATGAGTAGGCCACAGAGTGGCACAATGACCGAGTCTGGAGGTGGCAGCAACATGAGTAGGCCACAGATCCTCAGATCATCATCAATATCAGTGTTACATTGGAAGTACATGTCAGTCGCTATTAAGAACATTATTCATTGAGCTACTACTCCCATTTCTGCTGCCACTACTCCCCTACCTTTCCTTGCTGTGTGCAATTACATGGCTGATTCTAATTGTAATCATCTTCTGCTATAAGTGCTGCTCTGCCCACTCACTCCATGCCAGAGCTTAGGTTACTAGATGTCTAGTTAACCAGTTAAGGCGTGCTATTCTGTTTTTCTGCCATGTACCAAACTTCTGACTTTTTACTGACTCTGATACTTTTCTGCTTGCCCTGACCTGAGATTAATTTTTCATATGCACATGAACTCTACTTGCCCTGACCTTTGATTATGCTCTTGGATAGGCACAAACTCTACCTGCCCTGAATGTGGTCTGTTTCCTGACTTCGGATGTCACCTAATCCTTGGTCCTTCGGTCAACTGCCAACTACACTGGGACTACTCCATGAGTTTGTGGCCTGGTTGGATTCCTGCAGTTAATCCACATCCCTGTACAGAGGTTAAAAGGTGAATACCAGGGGACTGCCAGGACAACATCTGCTCCAATGTCTGTAACAGTCATATCAGTGGGTTCTAATTCTCGGCACCACTGCTGATCGGCTGTCTGAAGGGGTAACATTGCTCAATGTTTCTTCGCTTCAATGTATACCTACACACTTTCTACACTGTTGTGGCGGTGCAGGGCAATTAGAGCTTCTCGACCAAGACACCTTCAAGTGAATGGTACAAGCATTTGTAATTATACTGCACCACCGCTAAAATGGAGATGAGTGCACAGTCTCTTCAAACATCTGATCGGAAGTCGGATCCCCACCCATCTGATCTAGATGACCTATCCAGAGGATTAAAATTCAGAGCTTTATCATAGTCATGCAAACATGGACCATCCTCCATAAAATTTTGTTACGCATTTCAACCAAATGTGATCTTACTCATAGTTAAAGGGGTTTTACCATCTTGCAGATTCATCCTCTCCTGCAGCCTGATCTGCTGTTCACTTCCTGGGTTCTTGCTTCTGAGGCTGGGCGGGCTTAGGCAGTTTGATCGGCTGCCACGCCTCCTTATGACATCACCCCATTCCTGCACGTCCATGTTGCTACTGTAGTATGAGCCATCAGCCTGCAGTGTGATGTTGCACCACCAATCAGAGATCACCTTTAATCTCTCTCTCTCTCTCTGAACGTCTTCTCGCTGCAGGTCAGTCTTTGATGTCCACGCTACAAACAGAGCATGCGCGACTCTGTTTTAGACACCATCGGAATAAAGCTTTGCGCATGTGCGGCCTCCCGGCGGTGTGCGCATTGATGTAATCAATGAGCAGGCGGCCAGGGGAAAGAAATGCTTCTTCTGCCAAGCGCGGCCCATGGAATCGCCCGAGAAGCGGTGCCCGTAACTAGGGGGAACCAAAGTGTAGCACTGGGTAGGATGGAAGTAATTTTATCAAGAAAGGTGGGAATTTGCACATCAGTAACAAATTAAACTATGATGATTGTGATGGGAATACCCCTTTAAGATAAATAAATTCTATGATTAAAAAAGAAAAGAAACGTGGAGATTTAAAAGAAACATGATTTTTATGTAGGATGATGTCCATGTTTGCATGACTAAAGTGCCAAATCTTAATCAATCTACATTCAGAGTGCTGGTGATTTTTTTGTTACTGTGTATTGCTGAGCTCTAAAGCTTTCTCACCATCGGGGATTTATAATTGCGGACCAGATGAACTGACACTGGCTTTGCGAGTCAACCTACTTTTTGTATAAGTAAGCTAAGATGTATATTTCCTACTGTGACTGTCTGTCACTTGGCTTCAAAGGGATATTTCCAGGGTATGTAAACATATTTTTCTTGCAGTCTACACTTACTAAGCTAAAAAAAAAAAAAAAAAAAAAAAAAAAAAAGCATTTTATTAAAATTACTGTAGATTAGCAGCTGCTTACTCTCTGCAGGTAGCAGACAAAGGCTAATAACTGATAAGACATTCCCATGTTTCTTTGGAAAATAAAAAATATAATATGTAGCTTTTTAACATGTATATCCTGGTAGAAAAAGCTCACAAATACTGAAGATATTCCCACTGCCATGAACTGGCAAATAAAAACACCAGCTATGAAAGGTTTGTATGTAATTTTCTTCCCCTCCAGGGTAGAAAAAACTCACGATCATCGTAATACATGCATTTGATCACGAAAACTGGAGAAGATGCAGCAGAGGTGATTTTGTTGCTAAGTATCTGGACGCTGTATTGTTTGTGTATTCTATAACTGAGTGAATTGGTGTAATGGGTTGCAGTCCGAACCAAGCCCTTAAACATCACAATGTTCATACTTCAGAAGAGAAAACACCTCATACAATTGGAAATTAACTTCTTCTCAATATGTCGGAGCACTATATCACACCCACTTATCTTAGGAGGCCTGGTACTTTTTCCCAAGACTTTTTATTTAGTTTCCTATCCATTATTGCTTTGAGTTTGTTTTCTCTTGAAAGCATCCGGTGCTGCTTCACTGCCATGGATGAAGGGTGCAAAGTTCCTCTATAACCAACCCCAAATAACTAATGCTAGCCTCAAGGGTTATTTTCTGTTACTTTCATCCATAGAAAGCTTAACTTGAAGCCCCAGAGCTTCAAGTTTTTAGCAGGCCCTCAAATATCACATACCGTTTTTATAGCACTGTTTTACACATGGCAGAAGGGCCATTAGGCTGCCAGGGTTCACTTCAATTTTTGCACCCCTTAGGCTGGTTTCACACGGGCGTTGCGGAAAAATGTGCGGGTGCGTTGCGGAAACACCCGCGATTTTTCCGCGCGAGTGCAAAACATTGTCATGCGTTTTGCACTCGCGTGAGAAAAATCGCGCATGTTTGGTACCCAAACCCGAACTTCTTCAAAGAAGTTCGGGCTTGGGATTGATGTTCTGTAGATTCTATTATTTTCCCTTATAACATGGTTATAAGGGAAAATAATAGCATTCTGAATACAGAATGCTTAGTATAATAGCGCTGGAAGGGTTAAAAAAATAATAAAAACGTTAACTCACCTTATCCCCATGATCGTGTAGTTCCCGGTCGGTCTGTTCTTTAGCTGTGGGCTTGGGCTGAATGACCTTTGGTGATGTCAGATCACATGCTCCAATCACATGGTCCATCACCATGGTGATGGAGCATGTGATCTGACATCACCACAGGTCCTTTAGTCACAGCTAAAGAAGAGACCGACCGGGAACTAGGCGATCATGGGGATAAGGTGAGTTAACTTTTTTATTTTTTTTAACCCTCCCAGCACTATTATACTAAGCATTCTGTATTCAGAATGCTATTATTTTCCCTTATAACCATGTTATAAGGGAAAATAATACAGTGAATAGACTGTCACCTAGAACCCATGCGTGGAAATCGCACCGCATCCGCACTTGCTTGCGGATGCTTGCGATTTTCACGCAACCCCATTCATTTCTATGGGACCTGCGTTACGTGAAAAACGCAGAATATAGAACATGCTGCGATTTTCACGCAACGCATAAGTGTTGCGTGAAAATCACCGCTCATGTGCACAGCCCCATAGAAATGAATGGGTCAGGATTCAGTGCGGGTGCAATGCGTTTAACTCACGCATCGCACCCGCACGGAAATCTCGCCCGTGTGAAAGGGGCCTTATAGCTACTCTCCTGCATCTCTTTGTAGCCTTTGCATCTGAAATACTATACAGTACTTGCTAAAACAATGAACACTGATTAATACGCTAGTTATTCCCACAAGAAGTCCTACTGCAATATGTCAAGTTCCTGGCTTTCTTTCAAAGAGCTAGTTTTTCTACATGTATCCTATTTTTAGACTTGAGATAATGGGAAAACTCTGATATATTTGGTCTGGAGTCTAGACAGTGTGAGACTAAAGAATATGAAAGTTGAAATCAGTAGTAAGGAGGGGATTGATTTGGTTGATCTGGTTGATATTGGAAGCTCGGCAGAAGTAGCAGGTGCCAATTTCTGCATGTGATCCTCTGATGAGCACCAGTGTTGTGTGGTTCTGAGACTTGGTGATCATTAGCTGGTGACACTACTGTGATTTGCAGGTTAACATTCTGTTTAACTTTCTGGGATAACTTTACCCAAGGTCATGGCTAAAATATAAGTTAATGGGTGGTTACTCATGCAGTAATGATTGTTAAGGTGTCCCTGACACCTTAAAATATCCTCTTTTGATACTACGCAAAGAGAATAGGCTTGTCCTTTGCTTTAAAGGGTTGATGTGTAGTGTGGATCGGCAATGTTCTATTTTCGAATTTGTATTGCGATTATCTGCACTTAGAGAATTCGCGAAGATGTAGAATACAGTGCTATATATTCGTAATCGCGAATATTCTAGATTTTTTTTCATCAGTAACCTCCCTTCTTGCTTGTGGGCCAATGAGAAGGCTGTAATATCTTTGTCAGAGCCTACAAACATCCCTAGCAACCAATAAGAACGTTACCTACCCTTTACTATATACAGTGCTGCCCATAATTATTCATACCCCAGGCAAATTTTGACTTAAAGTTACTTTTATTTAACCAGCAAGTAATTTTTTGACGGGAAATGACATAGGTGTCTCCCAAAAGATAATAAGGCGATGTACAAGAGGCATTATAATGGAAAAAAAAAAAACATTTCTCAGCTTTTATTTACATTTGTGCAAAAAATACAAGATGTTCCGCACTGTGGAATGGGAGCTATGCTGCAGTTAAAAACTCCATCCACCACACAATGCGTGGAACTGTGCAGTATCGGCACCAACTTTTGTCACCAAATAGATTTCAGCGGAGATCTTCAAGCAAGATGACTTCGGCTGGCCCGCTGTGAGCAAATGGAGGCAGTCAGTATGATTATTTTTTGGTTTCTTACACTATTTTAGGTTAAATCGATTCACTACCATTAAGCACGAGGAAATTCGGCTTCGCAGCTAATCAAATTTATCCTAAAATTCGTATCTAATTCCACTTCGTTGGATTCAATTCGCTCAACACTAGCTGTGATGTTGGGCTTATGAGAAAATGTTCTTTTATGACTGGTACGTTATGTCACTTTACTAGTCTTTCTGAAGAGTAAAATTTACCCGACCTTTCTGATGAGTAATATATTATTCTTCTACAATGTCTAGCAAAAATGGAAAGCAGCTCCATCTCTGAATACATTTCAGGTATGTTGTGTGTACTGACAATGCAGCATTAATTGACAGCACATCGCATATGGAGTCAGTTACAGTGGCAGCAAAATGACTTATGTAGGACTCAGACTTTTTAAGTGCCTCTTTTGTGCTTCTGCATTAATGAATTTCTATTATTTTCCAGTTTCCTCATGGCTCTGCTTGTTGTTCCCTCATATTATGCCCTCACTTTTCTCTTTGGTTTTGTATTGTTATACCGCACTGAAGTTCATTGTGAAGGACTCTATTCAGATTACAGCAGCATTGTCTCCACATCCAGCAGCAGCGCCAAGATGGGAAATAGGCCAGGGATTTTTATTTTTTTCATTAATGAAATGGGTATAAGTGCCTCTAACAAGAAGGAAGGCGCGTGGCTGAGTGATAGAAACAAAGCAGGGGAAGAGAAATTACTAAAGACGAATTTATGAGAAGCGCATATGTATTAGGGGGCCAAACACCTGCAATGGTTTCACCTACCGAAAGATCTGCAGAATATGGATTCACACTATGAAACTGCGGGATGGATGGTTTAATGGGAAAACCGGTATTTGCATAAGGTGTTGTACATCAAACGTACCAAAATCTGTGGCTGTTAAAAGGCACGTATATAGAATTTGACAAATACCCCAATAAAGGAAATGCAATATCAGCACAAAAATCACATCTAAAGCCAACCAAGGAACATGATTTATTGGCCTTTGAATTTTTTAAATAATGTTATCTAGACTGCTTGGTGCCAACTAATTGCTTGTAATTACAAATGAATTTCAATTACAAGAGGCTTTGTATTGATTTTTTTTTTTTTCTTCCAGTTATAGAAGCTTTTAAGGAGAAGTAAATGATACTAAAATTTCAAAAGTGAGAACAGAAATCTTAAATGTTCAAAAAACTATATGTGAGGTGAAAGGAAATGGTGCAATCGACTGGATGGGTATCTTCCCTCGTGAAGTTCCCTTTTTTAAAGAAGAGTGGGCAAACACAGATTAAATACAATTCTAACAGTTCAACCTTTACCAAACACACATATAAATTTTAATATACATTTTTGGATATATCATTGGAGGACTTTTTCTGGTGGGAACGATGGGGGTCATTTATTTATATGTTTTAGACGCCAATCTTAATAAGCCCTTTAGCTGGCGGTGGATCTGCTGAAGTTATGCATAGGGGCTGGCCTCTCCAGAACTTTGGCATATCCAGCACCGGTTCTAAATGTAATCCAGATTCCTTGCTTTCTTACATTTAGACCATTTTCTATGTCTAAAACAGGTGTAGAAAATGATCAATGACACAGGACCGCTGGCCCGTCCCCTTTCCCGCCCATGCCACAGCCACTTTTTTAGACCTGGCGTGAGCAGGGAAAAGTCACACTGCAAAAGATGTGCCGCAATTTGTTCTAGAAATACGCTTTAGGGCTCTTTCACACCTGCGTTCTTTTCTTCCGGCATAGAGTTCCGTCATCGGGGCTCTATACCGAAAGAATCCTGATCAGGATTATCCAAATGCATTCTGAATGGAGTGAAATCCGTTCAGGATGCATCAGGATGTCTTCAGTTCCGGAACGGAACGTTTTTTGGCCGGAGAAAATACCGCAGCATGCTGCGCTTTTTGCTCCGGCCAAAAATCCTGAAGACTTGCCGCAACCGGGTCCGGAATTAATGCCCATTGAAAGGCATTGATTCAGATCCAGCCTTAAGCTAAACGTTGTTTCGGCGCATTGCCGGATCCGACGTTTAGCTTTTTCTGAATGGTTACCATGGCTGCTGGGACGCTAAAGTCCTGGCAGCCATGGTAAAGTGTAGCGGGAGCGGGGGAGCAGCATACTTACCGTCCGTGCGGCTCCCGGGGCGCTCCAGAGTGACGTCAGGGCGCCCCACGCACATGGATGACGTGATCGCATGGCACGTCATCCATGCGCATGGGGCGCTCT
This sequence comes from Bufo gargarizans, assembly GCF_014858855.1. NCBI lineage: Eukaryota > Metazoa > Chordata > Amphibia > Anura > Bufonidae > Bufo > Bufo gargarizans. Next base: position 12,666,525 of record NC_058086.1, read on the forward strand.
GACGTCACTCTTGAGCGCCCCAGGAGCCGCGAGGACTGTAAGTATACCGCTCCCCTGCTCCCCGCTCCTACTATGGCAACCAGGACTTTAATAGCGTCCTGGGTGCCATAGTAACACTGAAAGCATTTTGAAGACGGATCTGTCTTCAAATGCTTTCAGTACACTTGCGTTTTTCCGGATCCGGCGTGTAATTCCGGCAAGTGAAGTACACGCCGGATCCGGAAAACGCAAGTGTGAAAGAGGCCTAATATACAAACCGGATTCCAAAAAAGTTGGGACACTATACAAATCGTGAATAAAAACTGAATGCAATGATGTGGAGGTGCCAACTTCTAATATTTTATTCAGAATAGAACATAAATCACGGAACAAAAGTTTAAACTGAGAAAATGTACCATTTTAAGGGAAAAATATGTTGAATCAGAATTTCATGGTGTCAACAAATCCCCAAAAAGTTGGGACAAGGCCATTTTCACCACTGTGTGGCATCACCCCTTCTTCTTACAACACTCAACAGACGTCTGGGGACCGAGGAGACCAGTTTCTCAAGTTTAGAAATAGGAATGCTCTCCCATTCTTGTCTAATAGAGGCCTCTAACTGTTCAATCGTCTTGGGCCTTCTTTGTTGCACCTTCCTCTTTATGATGCGCCAAATGTCCTCTATAGGTGAAAGATCTGGACTGCAGACTGGCCATTTCAGTACCCGGATCCTTCTCCTACGCAGCCATGATGTTGTGATTGATGCAGAATGTGGTCTGGCATTATCTTGTTCCCTGAAAGAGATGACGTCTGGATGGGAGCATATGTTGTTCTAGAACCTGAATATATTTTTCTGCATTGATGGTGCCTTTCCAGACATGCAAGCTGCCCATGCCACACGCACTCATGCAACCCCATACCATCAGAGATGCAGGCTTCTGAACTGAGCGTTGATAACAACTTGGGTTGTCCTTGTCCTCTTTGGTCCGGATGACATGGCGTCCCAGATTTCCAAAAAGAACTTCGAATCGTGACTCGTCTGACCACAGAACAGTCTTCCATTTTGCCACACTCCATTTTAAATGATCCCTGGCCCAGTGAAAACGCCTGAGCTTGTGGATCTTGCTTAGAAATGGCTTCTTCTTTGCACTGTAGAGTTTCAGCTGGCAACGGCGGATGGCACGGTGGATTGTGTTCACTGACAATGGTTTCTGGAAGTATTCCTGAGCCCATTCTGTGATTTCCTTTAGAGTAGCATTCCTGTTTGTGGTGCAGTGTCGTTTAAGGGCCCGGAGATCACGGACATCCAGTATGGTTTTACGGCCTTGACCCTTATGCACAGAGATTGTTCCAGATTCTCAGAATTTTCGGATGATGTTATGCACAGTTGATGATGATAGATGCAAAGTCTTTGCAATTTTTCGCTGGGTCACATCTTTCTGATATTGCTCCACTATCTTTCTGCGCAACATTGTGGGAATTGGTGATCCTCTACCCATCTTGGCTTCTAAGAGACACTGCCACTCTGAGAAGCTCTTTTTATACCCAATCATGTTGCCAATTGACCTAATTAGTGTTAATTGGTCTTCCAGCTCTTAGTTATGCTCAAATTTACTTTTTCCAGCCTCTTATTGCTACTTGTCCCAACTTTTTTGGGATTTGTTGACACCGTGAAAATTTGAATCAACTTATTTTTCCTTTAAAATGATACATTTACTCGGATTAAACGTTTGATCTGTCATCTACAATCTATTACAAATAAAATATTGACATTTGCCATCTCCACATCATTGCATTCAGTTTTTATTCACAATTTGTTTAGTGTCCCAACTTTTTTGGAATCCGGTTTGTAGTTAATGACACCTATGTGTATGTTCTGTAACCATCAGATGTTTCGTCACTGTTGCTCCATCTCCCCTCTCACAGCATACACTCTCATACATAGACTAAGTCAGAGACACTGCAGCTGCATCCTCCTTTCCCCTAGCTATTATTTTATTGTTTTGTTCCCAGACAGATTATTTGTTGACTGAGGACGTTTCTTGCTATTTTCAGAGTTCCTGCAGGCAAAGAGGAGCTTCGGGCTGCTAGAATGAGAGGAATATGCCATATTTCCAAAGTAATATCACTTTTATACCATCATCTTTACTACTTGATTCAAGCAAATATAATAACGATAAGTACACTGCTGTAGATGAAGTATAATATTAGAAGTTTGCAAATTAAATCTATACAGTTGTAGTCAAATATCAGTGGATCAATTTGCCTATGCCTATTTTAAGATTTCTATTGCCAGCTTCAGTCATGCAAAGTCAATGGCAAATTGTTTCGCTGCAGTTATGCACATCAACCCACAAACTGCTCAATGGAAACCTGCCAAATGGACCTTCTCATCTCTATCTGGGACATTTAGTTCTGTCTCTCCTGGCAAGCTACAATTCAGCTAACAGAATCTGAGAACAGTCCAGTGGTTCTGTAACAAGCAGATAAATGCTACCCACTGTTTCATTCTAAGAGGTTTTAAGATTTCCAATAATAAAGATTAATCTGCAAATCATTGAGAAGTGAGAAATGGAGAGAGGAGCAAGAAAATGGTAGAGGAGAACTGTGAGGAAATTAATGGAACAAGAAGTATGAGGGGAACGCAGAAAAATCAGGTTAATTAAATGTATTGAGGGCAAAATTTGTTAAACTCTCTGTGTGTTTATGTGTAGAGCTGGTGATTTAAATAAAATGTGCATAATCCACTATGTATTGCACCAATAATGTGTTCAAAGAGCACGCCGTTCCTAGAGCAGCCTTCTGCTTTAGTATTGTGTTCCATGGAGTTTATTTCTGGTGCTGCATCGTGTCCCCTTTTTAGAACTTCGTGCCCCATGGCGTCTTTTCATATTTTATAAGAATATGTGTACCTAAAAGTGCTCCTGTAGCTTAATATATTTTGAGCTCATAATGCTTAAAGTTAATAATTCAGATTGAAGAAAACACAAACTCAGGATGCTAGAAGCTGCACAATGCAAGAGCTTTGGAAGAATGGACAGCGACCTTGCTGAGCTGTGGTGGGAAGTAGGACACATTTTTTGATTAAATAGTCTTTCCTCATGTAGAGCTGTTAATCCCTTCATTGCCAAGCAGGGCCCCTAACATGAGAAGCCGAGCTTTCATCCCACATAACTTAACCTGCTAATGTAATAGGTAGCATCCCGTGGCTCTGTTTAATCTGTATTAGCTGTCTCTGTTAATGAGGGTGGTTTGAATAGAGACTTTGGCGTACGAGGGTTTGATGGAAACTTTTATATTTAAATTATCAGTGAGAATAAATGTAATCCTAATATTATTCCCACATTGGCTATTTAAAGTCAATTACTTTAAATACAAAATTAAAACTATAATCCATGCCATTTGTGTGTAATTTAGAATTCAAATAACTGTAATGTTTAAATTAGTTGAAACCTGGTTTGGGGCCACTAAACTAGCAGCATGCAATTACGTAGCTGGAGTTTAGGGTCACGAGGCTACCCTTAACAAACCATCCATCTCTGCAACAGCAAGTAAATGAAAAACGAATTACTGAGTTAAGAGTCCAGGACTCTTCTGCACCAGCATGGGCACTGCACCAATGAAGCTGAGGATGTTAAACTATATCACGCTTCACTGCACAGGTGCCCAATGTACAGTGCGTGTGAAAATCCTTGTAACATCCTGGTCTTCATCGGGGCAGTTCATAACAATGATTCAATTGAAGAAGAGTCCCAGACTTTTTTACTGGTGAGGCTACTTTCCAATTTGCGGCACTGTGATCTGGCCGCCAGCAGCAAATGACGGGAATGGGCCGGACACAAACAGCAGCATGCAGCAGTTTCTGTCTGGCCTATTCTTGGCATATTTGCCAGATTGTTAATTATTAATGGGGCCACCGGGCACTCCGGTTGCATCCGATAGTGCCGGGTCCAGAGATTTTCCGGCAGGCTGTTCTCCTCCGGAACAGCCTGCCAGAATCCATGCCGCAGATGTGAAATTAGCTTAATTTTGTATTTTGTTTTCTTTATTTTGCAAAGGCAGATATATATGATTTAGGAAAATTTGTGTTTTAGTGGCCCCAAACCAGGTGACAGGTTCCTTGTGAAAGCAGTAGGTTCCATCCCAGCCGTAGGTCTAATGACCGAAGATAATGGCATCAAAGGTACCCTGATTAAAACAATGGGAATGGGTCATTTACTATTGACCCAGTCATTTTCTTAAAATCACTTTTAAGCAGGTTCAGAGTGAGCTGAGTATGGAGCCTACTAAATACAGTACACAAGTTCAGAGGTCCTGATCTTTATGAGCTCCCCTAGCCTCTCGTGGATGATTGACAGCTCTCTTCCAGACCCAGAAGCTCTTGCACTACATTGAGTAACCTCTAGCGTTAGGCTCGCTCAGGAGCGACTCAATTGTTATCTTAAGAAAACTACTGGATCAGAAGAAGTAATTGACCCAACGTTTTCATCAGGGTCTCTGTCACCAGTTTGTTGCCCTTAGATATGGCAGCATAAAACTAACGATAGATTCACCTTAAAGGGGTTGTCCCACAAAAATATTCTACAGTTTTCAAACCAGAACCTACTGAGTTATTGAATTAAATATATCTGTATAGCACCACCTGCTGTTTGTTCTTTTCTTATTTCTTTGTCAGGCTCTCTGAGAAGGCCGCACATGCTCAGTTTCATCCTTCTACTGCCTCCTGAGCTGTGATAGGAAGAGAGCTGCAGTAGAGTGCACACGCCCCCTTAGCTGAAGCAGAAAAGACACTCCCCTTGAGCTGTCTAAATGATATAAATTTAGCTTAGACATAAATGGTTCATGTACTACATGATGTTTGTTTTTTGTTTTTTTACATTAGTCATGCGATAATCCCTCTAAACCCATGCCTAAATAAACACCCAAATCTGACAATTAATTATTACCCCATGGTTGTGTCTATGGCCTCCTTTAGACATCAGCTTCCATGTATCAAATACAGTTGAGAGAAACAATGGTATTGTCGCCCATGGCAACCAATAGGCATTAAGCTTTTCTTTTTCCTGACTGGGATGTTTGGTTGCTATGAGTCAACAAGGTCAATTTTAGTACCATTCACTTGACAAGCCCTTAATCTAGATGATATGCTCCCTCCGGATATATCTGATGATCCAGTTCAGTTCAAGCTCCAGTTCTCTGGCATTTTCTATTCCATGTGGGAGGGTAACTGAAGCTGGAACTGATCCCATAGTTTTCTAGTGATGCCAGATGCCATATATAGCCAGACAGAAAAACGCTGCATGCTCAGTTTTTCAGTCTAATATCAGTCTGACATTATCAGTGGATAGAGCCTGGATCAGCATGTTTGCACCTACTAATATATGTGTGCACTAGTTCGGACTATGACATATCAACAGCATCGGGACGGATGCACATAATCTATTCTATAGCATGGCACAATTTCCTTTTTGCAGACATATGGGGTCATTTATCAAACTGGTATAATGTAGAACTGACTTAGTTGCCCATAGCAACCAATCAGATTCCACCTTTCATTTTTCAAAGAAGCTGTCAAAAATGAAAGGTAAAATCTGATTGGTTGCTATGTGCAACTTAGCCAGTTCTACTTTACACCAGTTTAATACATGACCCCCATAATTCATTCCATTTAGGAACCGAAGGTTTCAGTCTCTTTTCTTTGCTCTCTGTGTTACTTCTAACTTGGCAAAAACTTTGGTCTGTGACACAGAAATTTACCTGCTTTTGACAACTGCATTTTCCTGTTTACATCCTCATGGGAAGTCTAATATCTGCTCGATATTCCCTCTACTTTTAGCCAATACCCAGGACTTATTATTGTATGTATTGTTTTTACAGTATTTTAAGCAATATTAATCTGTGTTCCATGCTTCCATCTGTAGACAGAATGATATTTTCTGTAGTTAATATGGTAAAAATTTGCACATTGAAGTATTTTCTGCTAATGAGATTTGAAATATATGACTGATGTTTTGTGGCACAGGATTCATAAATTTCTCTAATTAGCATTTTGCATTTTCACATGTATTAGGTGAGTCGGTGCTCTGTCTTTTATATTAGCCAATTTAGTAGGGGCTTTTAGTCATGCATCACTTTTTAGACTAATGGACATAATGCAATATATCCAAATACATTATTTATTTACAGCGGGAGATTGCGCTGCCGCCTTCATCTTCTTTCAGAGAGAAATGTTGAAATACATTATAATTTTGGTTTCATACACACATCAGTGCCGAGTGATGTTTACCTGTGCGGCTGTAATTATGGGGTCCTCCTATCAGCCCTATAAGCACTATGAGGGTCATTTATTAAAAAGAAATACGCCTATATTAGGTGTATTTCTGGCACAGATTGTGGACAAAGGTCCTTTGAGGTGCAATCTGCGACTTCTCCCCACTCGCGTCAGGCCTAAAAAAGTGCACGTGACGGGGGAAGGGCCGGCAGGGTCGTCTCATTCATCATTTTCTATGCCTGTTTTAGGTGTAGATAATGGTCTAAATGTAAGACAGAAAGGAAGCTGTCTTACATTTGGAAGCGGCGGTGGATCCACCAAAGTTATGCAGAGGTCAGCGC